>NC_138891.1:64338608-64398608 GCF_965194825.1 Balaenoptera physalus
ACCCCTTCTTTATTCTTCCTGGACAGCTATTTTCCCTTCTTTGTACTTCAAAAATTTGTATCCATCTCCTTCAGAGAGCTTCTGATACTACATATTAATCATTTATTCATATGTTTCTCCTCTGTTAGACTGTAAGCTCCTCCAGAGCCAGGATCCACTGTCTAGTTCATCTTTGCACTGTCTTCACTGCTTAACTGCAGCACCCTGAGTGATTAACAAAGTATTTGTTGATTCAGTGAATGAGCTGAGTAGAAAATATCTAAGTGACCACCTTCCCTCACAGAAATGGGAGTTTTTAGGTGTAGGTTTGTGATTTTGCAAATCTAATGAGTGCCTTTCTCAGATCCTTGTTGCAAGAACTGATGTGAGAATGTCTATAAAAGTCCTTGAATATCTTGGAAGATGTGACAGGTCTAAGCTTTAGGTGTTTAAGCAGCATACCAAAAAACCCAGTTGCTTTAGCACTTCTAGCTTTTATTCTCTTTCTAAGAATGATCTCAGGTGCCCTTTAAGGCTTAATATAAGGCCTCAGAAAGTATCCTAACTGTACATTTTTCTTTCGACTTGTAATTTTCTGATTATTTTTATAAACTTGACTTTCTGCACTGTTTTCTTTCTTATTAGGATTATTCCTGTCTTCTGTCTTCTTTTCACCTGCTTATACCATCTTTGAAATTATTGTATTTGGAGGAAATAGTCCAAAGCAGCTAAGCCCTTAGTCTGCAGTAAGAGGCAGAAGACACTAATCAGCCACCAGGGCGCCAGGTTTGGGGGCTGTGCGAGTTTATACAAGCACATGTGTGCACAATCTCATAGCTTCTTCTTGCTAGGTTAATGTCTCAGTTCTCATTCTGTGGTAAATAATGTCACCTTTTTCTTTTCGAAACATTTGTAAGTTCATTAAAAATAGATGACGCAGCTCTGAACCTCTTGTTTGTTCTCTCTCACTTGAGGACTTTTTTCGGCCAGAGCTTCTTGAATCCTAAATTCCCCTCTAATTGCCAGTATTTAAAGTGTGAGAATTTTCTCTATAATTTTCTTATTTCAGAAATTTGGTATGGCATTGGGGCTGGGGGTGTCTGAGAGGTGCTTTTGAAAATCTGACTGTGCTGTATCCTTCCGCTGTAACCCTTGTCTGGCCTCGGAGCTGCCCTGTCCCTGAGTCCCTTGTCTAGATGGCTGCGCTGATAGACGGCTTCTCCTGGGGGAGCTTCATGGATCAGTCCTCTGCCCGTTACCGTGTAGCACAATTATAATTTATAGCCCCAGATGGTGACTCACAACCGTCAGAAGAGGTATTAACTATTAAATTGCTTCCCTCTTTTTAAAATAGTTGATGCTATTTGCAGAGGGTTCTGTAAAAAAAATAGTTATAAAAATATTGAAAAAAGTACAGTTTCATCAGAATGGGAAGAACATTATAATAAAAAAATAAACCACTGCACGGTCAGGTTTATTTTTTTTTTTTTGGCCCACCTCCAGGTGGAAATGAGGTTTTGAGGCATAAATTCTGGTCATATGCCTGAATTTTCATAGGAAGGTATCAGCTTTTTCTCCTTCTTGGTTGATTCTTAAAGCTTATGGGTCTACCTCTTACATGAAAACCCAGAATGTTTGCGTTCCAGGTTCTTGCCAGAGAATAGAACCTGCGATTCTCGCTACTCAATTTTTTGGAAAGCTTGAGTGTGATCAATAATGATCAGGGAAAGATTTCCTGAAGGAGATGTAGTCTATCCCTTTCTGCATTAAATCAGAATTTCAGCTATTTCCTTGGAATCTCTTACTGTAAGTACTGCTTTTCTGGAATACTTGGGAAACTTACCTTGAATGGAGAGGTGCTCTAAAAACTGTCCAAGAAATGCTGCTGTATTTGCTATGAGGGTATTGTTGAGGCTATTTTATCATTTTGTACAGATTAGTAGAAGAAAAGCCTCTTGGGCCTTAGTATTGTAAAAACTGCTCTTGGACAATTGGTATGGTATTCTCTTACTTGAACAATTGTGTCTTTCTCCTTACTTTGATCCACAGAAAGCTCTGGTCCAAATTTGTGAACCATCTTTACAGTTGCTAGCATACAAATTATTTTTGCCTACTGTTTTTTTCCTTGGTGGTTTTTTCTTTTTCTTTTTACATTTTATTCTCATTTTCCCTTCACCTGTTTACCTATTGTACTGTGTGCATTTTTGTCAATAGCCTCAAGTCCTTTTTAGAACAAAATCCATGTGTCTGTTTTCTAATATGTATTTGTTTAAGTCAATTTAAGAAGTCAAGCTTACTGTATTCAGCTTCAAATAATATTGTAATATATTATCACTTTTAATATCACCATAATATTTTCACTTTTGAATTTTAGGATGTAGCTGTATATGTTTTTGAACTCTTACGATCTTTAACAGCTCCACAATGTGAACCATGGACAGCATTTATTAGACAGGATGTAGAGGCCAGATGACGCCTGGTAGTCTTACTGTGTAATTTAATCCTGGGTGCTGTGTTGTTTGGCTTCACTAGACTCCGAGTGTGCATATATAATTATGTGCGCATGTGTAAAAAGCCCAGCCCTGATAGGAAAGAGAGGGAGGAACATCATTAGCAAAGATTAGGTTTGTCTCTCCAGCTGGGCAATGTGCCTCTGAATTCCAAGGGCTTTCCCCAGTGTAAATTATTAGACTGACTCAGCTGCTGTTCAGTTCCCCTCTGGCTGAGCTGCATTTGCTAATGCTGTTAAGCTGTGGCTCAGGAGGCACAGTGTCCTGAGGTACTAAGTAGACCTTCTGTATGTAAAAACAAAAACCTCCCTCCTTCTCATAGTCACAGAATGGGGGTATATGGTCTTCTCAAACCAAAGATAAAAAGACAAAAATGGAGAAAAAGGTAAACTGTATGCCAAACTTCAGCTACATATACAGGGTTTTGGAAATTATTAGTAGACTGAAATCATTCCAATCTAGCGAATGCATATAGGAGTAATCTAATCCAAAGAGTTTAATTCGAATCAGTTGAGAGCCTCTGACTTTAGATTTGCTGCTGTTCTAAAATTGGAGAAGTTTAAACAAATTAACCCCACTCAGACAGCACTGAACCAAATTCAGGTTCAGAGCCACAGGAGGGTCTTGTCTGAAGTTCTTCAATGATAATAGTACACTCATAATATGAAAACATGCACCTTTTTAATGTAGCATGAAGCACAAGGCTCAGCATAATATACATATCAACTGGTTGAGTAGAATTCACAGCTACAGTAAACGATCTGTTTCAGTTTTTTCTAATGACAGCTAAGGCTATGTGTATTGTACAAATGCGATTCAAAAAAACATGGTGTCTTCTCTGATTTTATTGCGTAAGATAGCCAACTTACTGATTATAGATAAACCTAACAATCAGTTTATCCACTGAATGTCAGGGAGAATAAATGAAATGCACAGATAATGTAGGAGCTGTAATTAAGTTGTTTCAAATCTTTTTTTGAGTCATTAACAGTTTTTTTTACCAACTCTATTAACAGGTAGCAAAATTGTCTGACCCAAGTGATTTTTTTCCCTCTCCTTCCTTTGTTTTTTCTTTGGGGAAAGTGTTAATATGCTGAGGAATAGGACTAAAATATAAAGAACAAGGAAATCAGATAGCAACAGGATCATGCACTGATCAATTTTCAGGACAGTAAAGTGCCCAGCACCGTACCTAGGCACTCAACCACATCATCACTATTAGCAGCAGCAGTGGCAGCTATACTTAAACTCTGCATAAATAGTAGCCTAAACAGTGCATCAATTAAGATTAAATACTGGATGTGGTTAAGAACTTATTACCGTACCTCCTATTAGTGAAGACTTTATGAAGAAGGGAAATTTTCAGCACAAATGATTAAGAACAGAAAGCCTGAGTTTTCAGTGAGCAGAAGAACGGCATTATAAGATCAAGTGAAGGAGTTAGCACGTCTCTAAGAAGGACTTTCTTGTAGTCACCACTGCCAGGGAAGGTGGAGAGGAAAGCACATTGGTGGGGATGGGATAAATTCTGGGGGGGTAAATTGGTGTCAAAAATTCACACTTGAATATGAGAGCTGTTATACACATATCAGGCTGTGGAAACTAACTGGATTATCATTAAAAGTTAGAGTTGGAAGTCAGGCCAACTTCACGGGTGTGTAATGGGGGCACTTGCATAGGGCCCTGCTCTTGGTTTAATGCTCTGCTGTCTCTAGGTTGAAATTCTTACTAGTTCTTGAACAGGGGGTCTTGCTTTTTCGTTTTGCTCTAGCTCTGAAAATTTTGTAGCCAGTTCTATTAGCATGTATAAAATTGTCATAAGCCCTTAGATGATGATCTCAGTGCATCTCAGTACGTTGATTTCCTGTGACATGCCCCTTTTTGCTCAAAGGCCAGCACTTTTAGTCCTTCCTGTCTACTATCAGATTTCTAGAAGTGGCTCTGAAAAATGTGTTTGTGCCAGAGTGACTTAAGGAAAACTCTGCCTCAATTTTATGCCCCCAAACAATGCTTTTTAGCTAATAAGGTATATACACATTATTTAATGTGATAGCATGATTTCAAAAACTATATATTTTCCTGATTTTAATTCCTGTGGTTTTTGCATAGGAAGTTTTCTGATCCTCACACAAGTAATGAGTAATGGTTTTTAAGAAGCAAAATTATTCTGATGAGAGAAAAAAGACTTGTTAACCCAGCCTTCAAAATCTTACATGATGTGACACCACTCTATAGTTATAGCTGTGCTGATCACTGCCCTCCATGTACCTTTTGCTCCGACTATTCCAAACTGCTTGCTATTCCTGGAAAATGCCATTTATTTTCTTGCCTTCCATTCTTTTCTTTATGAAATTCTCTTTGATAAGAATGTATGCCTTCTTCCAAGTAGCACTTCTGCCTCCTCCATCCCTCGCCCTTTTCCCACTGGTATGACTCTTACTCTTCCTTTAGGGTCCCACTTTGTTGTTACATGAGTGTCTCTTTCTTATGAAGCTTTCCTCTGATATTCTCAGTCAGAGTTAGTCATCGCACCCACTGCCGTGTCATGGCACATACAGCTCTTGAAGCCTTTCTTAATTCCACCTTGCTTTCTAGTTACTTGTTTACTTGCCTATCTGACACAATAGGTTGTATATTCCTTGAGGGCAGGACTTTCTAAACTGTCTTTATTCCATCATCCATGGCATGGTAACACAATGTCTGGCACATGCTCAGTGCATGTTTCCTGAGTGAGTGTCTTAATCTGTACCAGCTGCTATAGCAAAATACTACAGACTGGGTACCTTTTAACAACAGAAATTTATTTCTCACAATTCTGGAGGCTGGAAGTCTGAGATCAGGTGCCAGCATTGTTGGATGAGGGCCCTCTTCTGGGTGGCAGACTTCTCATTTTATTCTCACATGGTGGAAGGGGCTAGGGAGCTCTCTGGAGCCTCTTTTATAAGGGCACTAATCTCATTCATGAGGACTCCACCCTCATGACCTAAGTACTTTCCAGAGGCTCCACCTACTAATACCGTAATGTTTGGGGGTTAGGATTTCAGCATATGAATTTTGGGGGGACATAGTCAGGCCATAGCAGTGAGTGAATTAGAAAGATAACTCAAGTTCCTTTACAGTATTTTCTTGTGTGTTGTTGTCCCAAAGCACTTAGTTGGGACTTCCCTGGTGGTCCAGTGGTTAAGTGGGGTCCAGGGGGCACGGGTTCAATCCCTGGTCGGGGAAGATCCTGCATGCTGTGTGGTGTGGCCAAAAAAAAAAGCACTTGGTTGTAATTCCCTAAAGTGAAATGATCAGTTGATCTTATTAGAAATAGTTTCTACTTTAAGAAGCATTTGTGGGAAGAGAGAAATAATAAAAATAGGGCTGTCATTGGGGATGAAGCCCCTTAGAATTGTATAATGTAGTGACCCTAGGTGAAAAAGTAGTGACAGTCCAGTAGTGGAAAAGTTAAAAAGACTGGAGGGCCCCAGAGTAGTCAGGAAAAATTACCTAAAACGTTTTGAAATCAGAAAAACAGGAAGCCTAGGATACCACTTGACTCTCAATTTAGCCATTCCTAGCCTGCAATTTAGTTCTCAACTTTTCTTTTTGTAGCGCCTTCCCTTAATTAAATTATACTGCCATGTCAAGAAAAGACTTGAAATAAAGCCAGTATAATGGCAGGCCTATTTAGGAGTACGCTAAATACATTTTTTTAAGCCCAGGTAAAGCAGTGGTCATATTTAATTCGATTGAAACATGTACAAAAGAATAAAGACAATCTCTTTGAGCTGATATAGGGTGATTTTAAGGATATATTCTTTTTTCATTTACTTTTTATTGAAGTATAGTTGATTTACAACATTGTGTTAGTTTCAGGTATACAGCAAAGTGATTCAAAAATATATATATATGTTTCTAAATATATATATTTTTTTCAGATTCTTTTCCATTATAGATTATTATAAAATATTGAGTATAGTCCCTGTGCTATATAGTAAATCCTTATTGTTTATCTATTTCGTATATGTTGGTATGTGTCTGTTAATCCCATACTCCTAATTTTTCCTTCCTCCTTCCAAAATACATTTTTATTCTACCACTTTGACTCTTAAACTAAATCCTAGCTATTGTGAAAGTTGTGTCTTTTCTCTTGATTCTGCCTAGTTGTAAGTAAGGAGAGAGAGAAAAAGAGAGTAAGAATCAGAACCTGAATCTACTGGGGTTAAAAAATAATCAGACTCTTCTTTGAGTTTCTCTGTGACCACAGCCAATCATGTCTTTACTTTTGTCCCATGGGTAGGGTAATAGAATATATCACTAATCCCCAAACCTGAATTGTCCAAGGTGTTGTAAATGGGTTAATTTCCAAGGTACTGGTATAATTGGTGGACCATCCTCACCCTATTGTCATTTCAGTGATTATGAGAAGAAGGCCATTTAGTTGACTAGGTATAAGGACTCTGTGATTCCTCATAGGTATTTATTTATTTATTTATTTTCATATTTTAAATTTTCGTGCTCAATTTATTTCAGTCTAGTGAGGTTGAATTGATGCCCCATTGCAAAATCCATTCTTCTAATGAAACTGCTTGTTTTTATGGGCTCTGTGGAAAAATTCTTCAAGTGAAAGTCATAAACTATACAGTGGAGTGGGATCATCCCAGAGGAGATGGTGGGGTATATTCCCACAAAATTTTTATCCAGTAAAATAAAGTTTAAAAATTAATATCGAAAGCATGCCTAGAAAGGGAAGAAAATCACGAAAGGACGTTAGAAACCCTAAAGATTTAATGAGAAGGACACTTTGATTTGCCTCAGTAAGTGAAGGAAAGGATACAGGAGGTGATTATGTGTTTGTCTGTGAACCCTCAGGATATAACTAACGTCTCCTTCCTTAACCATTTTCTGCCACCTCACCCTAGATCTTTACCTCAACCTTCAGTCAACACTGATTCTGGAGTAGGAAACTCCAGGAATAGCTTTTAGATTCTAAGGACAAGTAACCTTGACTGTGCTAAACTCTTGCTCATTTTATTCTGTAGACTCATGTTTATTAACTTTCATTTAGAAACACCCAGAGGTACATCTATCACAAAGGATGTTAAAGGATTCTAAATATAAAATTAATTCTAATATACGCATGAATGGAAATTTATAAATCTAAAGCAATGTGGTTGCATTTTAACAAAGCTTACCACAAGTTACACAACTAACTGGACTTTGTCCGAGGCATCCTAGTAAAAGTGTCAGGAAAAGTATCGGTGTCCCTAGAACACCGATAGTTTCTAAGGAGCCTGTCAGAAGGCTATTGATGTATTCTGGTGATTCTGCCATTGCTCAGGACAGCTTGGGGACTTTGCCTTCAGAATGCCTTTTGCAGATCTCAGTATTGGAATTAAAGGGAAGAAAAGCTCAAGTAGGTCCCCTCTCCCTCAACCCTCTCCCTGTTAACCACTTTTCTGTTTTCTGTATGGTTATGTCTTTTCTATAAATGTATTTCATATAAATGGACTCATAGAAAACTTTTTAGGAACACGTGATTGAAAACGTACACTTGTAATGAGTTCAGATTTTAATTTCTGAAGGGAGGCAGCTAAATATGTCTAAATTCTATCCTCTGTAATATTAATGTTTGTATTGAGGCAACTACATACTGTTTACTCTCACAAATGGTTGATTATTCTGCATTTATTTTTCTTTCCATTAGAACTGTCTTGTACATTTTTAACACTTAGAAAAAATATTTAATATTTATTGATATTTATCCTCATCAAGGATCCTTTAGTAGTTTGCAAATTTTAGCTATATATTTGGAGTAGAAATGGAAACTATACCAATGAATAATTAAATGATGGGTTTAGATTACTCTCTAGCACAAAGTCAAATTCACATTCCAAAACAGTGACAGGAGACAGGTGAAAAATGATTGATTTTTGCCAGTGTCAAACTTCTATTCTTGGTAAAGCTCAAAATGTCCTATCACACATCTTCTAGAATATCATCTGGATTGAATCATTACTTTAAAAAATTAAAACTGCTGTGCTTCTGTGAGCAAAAACAATATTAAGGAGAAATGTAAAAGTCTAAAGCAATAGGATCTTTCACTAATATGGTTTTAATTACTTCTCTATTAAAATTGTATATTGGATCCAGAGTCTAGAGTTCCTTGTTCCCCCTGGAGTCTTTATCCTGGTTATCTGTACAGTTTTCTCTGAGAAGTGACAAGAGCTGTTGGTGATTTGGTAGAAACTTCTGGTCCTGTTCAGCCTTCCCTCCATTAGCCCTCCCCTAGTTTTCTGCCTTTCACCTACACTAGTCCTATGATTAGGAACTTTAAGGAATGGTAACTATGAGAAAAATAGCAATCCAATTTCAGTTGTAAAATTCTCCACAAATGACTGTTGAAACTACTTAGGTATTTGAAAATGAATCCTTTGGCTCTTCTAATGATTTTAGACAACTGACTATGGTCCCTTAGAAAATCCTTTTAAAAAATCTCTACTTTAATTTGATCCTGATGAACCATCATTAGAATGAACTGTACTTAAATCATCTTATTCACAGGCATTACTAGAATTTGGTAACAAACCTGTTATTTTAAAGGAGCTAATGGAGTTCTATGCATTTATCAAATTCCCATGTACAAAGGGAAGCAATAATCTTTATTAATTCTCACAACAAACAGATCTGTTAATATGAATGAGTCATATGGAGAACTGCTGTCCAACTGAACCTTCTGTGATGATGGAAATGTTCTATTTTGTATTAGCCAATATGGTTGCCATTACTCACATGTGGCTACTAAGCACTTGAAATGGACTACTGCACCTGAGGAACTGAATTTTTATTTCATTTAATTTTTAATTAATTTTAGGTTAAATATCCTCATATGCCTAGAAGCTACCATATTGGACAGTGCAAGTATGGGGGTTTAGTATTAAAACAGAATGGAGTAAACCCTGTAGAAAGTGGGCATATTTTAGAATTTTCCACTTGTCTTTATTTGTTGCTAGGAATTTTTACCTTTTATCCTAAATATAGAACTTAACCTCGAGGTAAGATGTCCATATTTTTCTTAGGCCTTTCTTAATTAAATAAAAGCCCATTATAATATTGACAGTAGGACGTTGTGACTAACATCATGGGCTTGGACTCAACTCGGGCTCAGGCTCTGGAATTGGAATTGGAGTGGAACTGGGTTCAACCCCTGTCTTTACCACTTAGTAGCTGTTGGTGAGTTATTTAAACACTCTATGCCCCAACTGCTTTGATAACTATAGGAGTAATAGTAGTACTTTTCTCAAAGGGTTGATGTGAGGGTTAGAGAAGTTAATATAGGGAAAGTGTTTTGAGCAGTGTTTGGCAATAATCTCAGCAAATGTTAGCTATTGTTATTAATGTATTATTTATCAAATTGCTCTGAGTGTGTGTATGTGTGTGTGTGTGTGAAGTTCTCTCATCCAAAAAGTAAACTGCATCATCTTACACAGGTCCTGTACTAGGTGCTGAGGCTAGGTAGGGAGGAAAAGAAGAGGGACAAGGTAACAGAGATAAATAATACTTGGATTCTACCCCTAGCAAATTTACAAACTAATTAGGATGAGTTGTTTCTCTTCAAAAATAGAAGTTATCACCCACTCACTGCTCCCTCCAATTCTAACAATCTCTGTTTCTATCATTCCTAAGCAAGACCTGAAAAAGCAATGCAAAGATGGCAGAAGGACCCTTGACAACTTCTTGCCTGCCAGGAACAAGCAGGACTTGCCCAGGAACAGTTTGTAGGATCTGCAGCTTTGTAGGAAATTCCACATATATCATTGGAAGTCTGTTACTGATACTTTTCAATAACTCTATTATACTAAGCTGGCAATGAATTATTTCATTTTCATGTTATATAGTATAAAACAAGTGTGTAATGTGTTATATTCATAGCTCTACTTCAGTTATATTTCACTGTCCAACTAAACAGTCCAAACACTAACAGTAAATTTAATGGGAAAAGAGAACTTTCATAACATAATTTCAAAATATAAAATCAAAAAGATTTTCCTTCCACTCTAACCTGCTTAGAGCCCTGAGCAGTAGCTCCTGACAACAATTCTTACTAAGCAGTACACTATCCATCATTTCTCTATGGCTGCCATATATTTTAATAGTGACAGCATCAGGATACTACTTCATAGCTTGAAAAGCATTTTCATGTACCTTACCTCATTTAAAATTCACATAAACCACATGAGGAAGCCCGTTTTTTCAGAACCCATGTGTAGCAAGCTGCCTCCACTCTAAGTATTTAATCACAATGTGGGTATCATTTAGTTTTCATTGATGAAATGCTTTTTTTGGAACATAGTACATGGTAGTAAGACTCGTAGATGACCTGAATATAGTAAATAGTATTTTATATATTTAGAGGGGAAAATATTCCCCATACTTCAGCCCAGGCAGAAAGAACAGATTGTCCAGTGGTACCCAACTGCTATAGAGCCCATAACCAACACCGAAGTTCAAGGGTTCCCACCAAACTGAAAGATCCAGAAGGCAGAGGGAGACCTCTTACTAGCAGGGGCTTAGCTCTGCTCATTGCATTTCCAGCTTTGGCCATTATGTCTCTGCCTTTAGCAGGAGGACCTGCACTGGGCTGACGCTTAGGATCAGATCCATTTTCAGTCCTTCTCAGAGCATTCTGTTCTGTGCCTCTGAAGGCTGCATTAATGGACTTCCTTGCCTTCTTGTCTTCTATTGGGTTCAACCAATGGGAAGCACCTGCAGGGTCTCAGAGAGCAAGAGGAGCGTGAGGTTGGGGTTCAATATTAATTCCCCTGGCTCCCTCCCTATCAGGTCATTAAACTTTGGTTGCATCCCTCTACCAAAGCCACAGCTCTTGTTTGATGACTTTCTTCTATAGTTATGCTCTCCAGGTTCTGGCAATAATTTTTTTCCCTGCTCAGTTAACAGCCTTTTGACTGTCACTAGCTTTGGGGAATGGCACCATCCCTGTTGCTTTTCCTGCCCCCACCTTTGTAAGTAGTCTCATAAATTCTTGTCATTTGCCCTATTTGAGTGTGGCATCTCTTTCTTGCCAGGGTCTAGGCTAATACAGGGTCCTGCACCAACTTCAGTGTTAGTGCCTGCTTCTGCTGCTCGCTCATCAAACAGACTCCAGAAAACCTTAAGTCAGAAAAATGATTATTACAGCCTAAAAAAGCTTCCTTTAGTTCAACCCCTAGTACACTTGGAATATGAATTAACCTCTAATTAGATTCTGCTTATTTTGTCTTTAGAATCATGCCCAGTCTACAAAGGAAGATACATATGACATAATAAACAAATGTTAACATTAATATTTATTAATTTATTAATATGTTGACATCACGATGTTACTAAGTAATTATTAAATATGTTTTTATTCTCAACATCGTTAATTACTTGTGCTACTTGTACTCTCTCCTAGTTAGGGGTTTATTAATCTCTCAACACCTATAATTCTTCAAATTACATCCAAAAAAACTTTTTTTTTTGCAAACTAGACAAAGCATGGCGACTTATGAGAGTGGGTCAAAGTGGTCTTAGGGCCTGGGGTCAATGAATAGTGGTGTCAAATCCCACAGGCTGGGGCCATTGCTTATTTCTGGGCTAAGCTGCTCTGCTTAACTCCTTGGAAATAAATGGTCTTTTCATTATAAAATGAAAGTAGCCATCCTCTGGGACAACTTTAAGTTTCCCTTTTTCTGTGGTTATATCCCTGGAATGACCAAGGACAAAACTGTTGTAAAATATATGTACTCATTTGATCTTACCCCTTTAACAATATGGATATTATTATTAATAAAGAATACAGTCTTATTTTAGAATAAAATGTTTATTAATTTAAAGTATAAGTAGCAAAACCTTATTAAGTGCTTACTTTGTACCAGGTTATATGTTAAGCACTCTGCAAGTACTATCTTATTTAGTCCTCATTACAATCCTATGAGGTAGATACACTTATTATCCAAGTTTTTGACTGCAAAAACTGAGACACACAAAGATAAGGAACTTCCCCATGGACAGAATCAGTATTCAAACCAGAGAGTTTGAATCTAGAGTACACATTTTACTACAATGTTCAATTTATCACTTAAGGACTATTTTTTATTATTTTTCTAAGCTTGTGGGAAGTTGCTATTGTACAAAGTTCTCTAGGCCTAGAGCCACAACAAACTTTTTAGACTTTGCCCTAGGGATGAGGTCTTCATAAAAAAAGTGAAGGCAAGCTGCCTGAAAACTATAATGTTTCCAGGAAGGTGAGTGAGACAAGAGTAGAATTAAGCAGTTCCTGAAAGACAGAATGTCTTCATGTGTACATAACGTGATGTAGAAACATGTCGATCTCTAGGCGAGAAAATTCCATACTCTCCTTTGGGAACACAGTTCTGCAGTGGTTCTCCTGTGTAATTGCTCTTCTGTTTAAAACATAAGCAGTCTTTTCCCAGAGATATTTTCTTGAATCAATAAAAATTATCTCCTAATTTAATATAGCAATGTTAAAACCATGGGAATTACATACTTTTTTCTCCCAAATATTAGAACTACATAGTATTAATATTCTCCCAAATATTATAGCTACATAGAGCCTTCCCTTTTTCTTTCAATTTAATTGAAACCTGGAATGTAAAAATAACTGCTGTAATTAAATCAAAGACAAAGGAAATTAAATATGAAAAAGAAGTTGCATACGTTTGGGATTTTCCTCACCTGTTTTCCATCTTCCTTTTGCCCTTTTGACCCAGTATCTCTCTGTTTATTGATTCTTTGTGCTTTCATGTATAATTTCAAATGAACGTTACAAGCTAAATGTGCCTCAATTTCTATGTATATTGATCTATCCCTCTCTTATCCCACTTTTGTCATTTTTCCACTTTCTTTAAGAAAGCTCAAAAAAAAAAAAAAAAGAAAGCTCACTTGTCTTCCTTTTGCCCTTCCTTTCATGCCCCTTGATTTCACATATATATTGAGTATATTGACATATATCTTTTCATTCTAGCTTTTCTAGTTAAAGATTTGGATAGCTGACAAGTCTTGAGGATTTACTGTGTGCTAGATAAGTGCATTATATATGCGTTATCTCATATAATCATCTAATCTATTCTATGAGTTGGATTCTGTTGTTATCACCACTTACAGGTAATGAAATTGAGGCTTAGAGAAAGAGTAAGTTCAAGTTAATGATTAGTATTTGAATCCAGGTCTATCTTCGTCCAGTGGTTCCCCTCTTAGCCCCTCACAGTGTTGCTCTCTATGTGATGAAGTGCATAGAAGGTTCTGAATTGGTTGACTGGGAAACAATATGAAAGTGTGCATTATAGCCCAAATTTTAAAACATAATTTAAATTTTAAATAGTAATTTTAAAATAATTTCAATGGTCATTTCAATTGTTCTCCTGAACTGTTTATCTTAAGGAGAATCATAGATATCCCAAAAAAAGAGGGGAAAGGCACAAAATAACAGGAAAGGAAAAGAAGAAAAGGGACTAGCTTTTATTGAGTGCTTACTGTATACTTGGTGCTGTTATCAGGGACCAGCTCAAGTTCACAGTTGTATCTATATATTCTATAATCCTCCTTTATTAAAAAAAAATTAGGGTATTTCTCTATCTCCTACTTTTCCATGAATATCTTGCTCACAGTTCCTAAAGGTAATTCTTTATGAAAGGTTGTTTTTGTGATCCTAAATACAAGCGTTTCAGTGCATTAGTGTGTAATTCATCTGACCTTAGAACTTGGAAATAATCAAGATATAATTAGATATGCCTTTGTCTCTTCATCTGTCTTAAGTTTCAGTTCTCTTATCTAGATTATTCTGCCTTTTGAATATGATTCTTACTAGTAGAAAAGGTAAAAACAAAATAGGAGTCATCAGCTTTTGTTTCCTCATTGTTATCTGTTTTTTATTCATTTTTCTTTTTGTTTTGAATTTATAATGATTCTTATGCCTATTCGCAAGCCTCAGCACACATTGACGATTAGTTTTCCTGACCATGTCCTTAACATCGCATATCATTTTTCAAATATGCAAATGTAGTAAAGATGGCTCGTTCATCTATATGTTTAAAGCAACAAAGATTTGGATTGAAAACTTCTGATTAAACAAGTGATGCATGCTAAGACTAGAAATTTAGGAAAATATAGAAAATTTTAAAAAATAACAGTGATAACCACTGTTGACCTTTTAAACCTATTTTCCTGTTTTCTTGAAAGGCTTATATAATTATTTTTATACTCATTCATATTAAATATTTAAGGGCATATATGTCTGTATCTTATTTTTTAAGATATTTTAAGTGGATTTATTTAGTTACTAATTTTCTTCCTCATATAGCAAGTCAGATTTAAGTCAGAAAATGTTGATTCTATTCTGGAATATTAACACTTAGTATATATTATTTATCATAGATTTATAGAGGTTATAGAGAAACCATTCCTTTGGTCAAGAAATTTGTTTGGCCTTTGACTGAAGGTATATTTGAAGCCTCACAAGTTGCTATTTTTTGATGAGATCATAGTCTGTAACTCTGAAAATGAAGCATCTTTATTCATTTTAAAACCTACATTATAAGTTATTTTAACTTTAGTCATAGTTGTATTTATAGGTAGTAATATTCATTAAGTAATCTGTCAACATGGAGATTGCCTGTTTGTAATTTTTATTTTTTGCTGGCTCCAGCATACTTTAATATTATTAAACATTCATAATCTTAACCAAAAATATAGATATATGGTAGACACTGAATCAATATTTCTGAATGCATGATTATTGGATGAAATGTTATAAAGAAGATGGGACCAGGTAGGTCAGTGGATTTGGTTGATGTGAGGTTATTATTGTCCTTTCAAATAGGGATTTCAGTAGAGGGTTCACAGTTAGGAGAGCAAGTTAGGGGTAAAGGTGCAATTGTAGGCCACTATTCTGATCTGATTAATTTTGCAATTCCATTAGGAAAAGCAATCTAATTTTTTTTAAAGTTCAAATCAAGATCTCCGTGATAGACCTCTATCCTAGAAAGATCATTTTTTATGTTATTGCTATGAACAAGTAACTTAATCCCGGTTTTAAAATGGGAATGATGCCCTAACAGCAGAAATCTCATTTGTGCTCTAAATACTGCTATGTGAATTTTAGAGAAATAACCAGAAAGTTAGGATAGCAGCATTGTGTTCATTTTAAGGCAAGAAAATGCCAAGTAATGATAAGACAGCTTGGGAAGAGGTGAGCATCAATCAAGAAATCTCAGCAATAAAAGGCTTACTTTCAAGTTTTATTCAATTTTAGTCATCCTGAAAACTTTGTGAGGCAAAATTTTCCAAAATCTTTGATTTATTCATATTTATGATGTAAAACTCAAACTCTGATCTATTATAAAATTATCCTCTATTAGCAACATGGGGAAATTGTATTATATAATAAAAACACAAGAACTCAGGGGCCGTTTGGCCACATGACCTCTTCCACTCGTCTTTTTCTCTGTGCCGAACCCATCTTGGCATGAAGCCAAGGTAATTTCCAGAAATTGGCAGTGCGCTGGCAAATGCACATCTGCTGCTGTCTCCAACCCTTGCCTACTAATTTTGCACAAATCACTTCCTCCTTTTGAGGGTAAGGGAAGTGTGCCCGAAGGGCAGAGACGGAAGCACTACCTTGTGCTCCTGGCAGATTCAGGAGCCCTTGTAAGGGAAGCAACGGCATCACCTGCAGCCTTGCCCATAGAGCTTCCTACTGATAAGGGTGACACGCCAACCTTGCCCTTTTGCCCCTCTGCTCTTCCTTATCTTTTTCCATTTGACTCTCAGTGTTTAAAATCCTTACCTCATTTCCTTTCTATCCCCTTCTAATGAATTCTAGCTTTGCCTTCTCATGAATTAAAATATCCAAACAGTCAGTTCCCAAAAGGGTACCTGAGCCAAATCTGGACAGAGAGGGAGGAACTGAGAGGACAAAGACAAAGGCAGAGATGGTGGGGCTGCTTGTGTTCCCTTAGGTTCCACTTACCAGCTCCTTCACTGTGCAGTGGCAGTGTGTGGGTGTACGTACAAACACAGGTAAAATTTAGATATTTTTATCCTCCTACACTCTTACACGTAGAGTCAGCTCTGATCATATTTGAATATAGCCATGGTGATGATTTCTTTCCCTTTGTTCTCGTGCTTCTCCATTTCTCTGCATTTGTTGGTTGCGATTGGTCTTGATATTCTTGGTGAGCAGAGGAAAGCCTCTCTGACTACATATCTTTATACACACCTTGAGGTTTCCGTCACCTCTGCCCACTCTCAGAGCCACTGAATCACCAATAGCTGGGTGCCCTTCACTCCTCTGTTAACAGGTGCAGGGCCACCCCTCTAAATGGGTGCTTGTGCTTCTTTGGGTGTAGCTTTAGTGCATCTAGAATAACACAGTGAATTATTATCGTTTTTGTCATCAGTGGGCATGCTATCATGGCTATTTGTTTCTATTTGTCTGAATAAACAACCAGACTAGGGGAAGATCATAGGATGAAGAAAGAGGACTCATTCTAGCTCTGACACTAATTAGTTGTATTGAGCGAGTCAGCAATCTCTCTGGGATTTGATTCCCATATGTAAAACAGGTGGTTGGACTGTATTCCTTGAAGGTCCTGTTATTCCTTGATGTCTTAAATATCAAACTGAATGTGATGACCATGCTGAAGTTCTCTTCTTTAGACTCACTCCCGGTGCCTGTGTGAACAGGTTCACTTCATGTATACCATTAACCTCTTAGAAATGTGAAGAGACGGGAGTTCCCTGGTGGTCTAGTGGTTAGGATTCTGCGCTTTCACTGTCATGGCCCGGGTTCAACCCCTGGCTGGGGAACTGAGATCTGAGGCGTGGCCAAAAAAAAAAAAAAAAGAAATGGGAAGAGATTACAAAACAAACACATGTTTTTCTAACTTTTTGTATATGAGCTCATTTCAATATGAGGTCATCAGGGAGAAAAAACTCAGAATAAAAATGGAAAAAAAATGGAAATTTACCAGGAATTAATATAAAATCCTGTAGTTGGGTTCAAAGAACAAATTGCACAAATAGGTGTTTGGCTGAAATTCACATATACATTTGGGTATTTGCATTATCAAGTCTGATGTGAGCCAACAGCATAATATATGCCCTGTGCTGTAAAGGATAACCACGAATCCCAACGGCAAAGACAGACCGGAAGCAACTTTACTAAGGCAGTGGCCAAGTCTGAAAATATGAAGTCAGCAGTCTTGAAAGAGATCAGGCAGAGCAAGGTCAGAGAGGCCAAAGGCAAGAGACAGCTCAAGGTTGTGGCAGGAGGTCAGCAAGAAAGCAAAATGAGGGGATCAGTAATGTCAGAGCTTAGAGATGAGAAAAAAGGAAGGAAGTGGAGAGGACTGGGGTGGGGAATGGCGGTCAATTCAGCAAACAGCTGTTGCTGTAGCGAAGGGTTCCAGCTTTTCTTTTTCTTTCTTTCTTTCTTTTCCCCAACATAATAGTCCCAGGCAGCTACCCAGCCCCTAAATTTCTCCATGCCCTAGAATTTAAGTCCCTCCTAACCTAACCTCAAACAGTTAAAGTTTTCTGATTTGTTTAAAGGGAAGAATTCTCTGCATTATTTCATGAGCTTTCAGAGACCGTATGTGAAGGAGCTACCTTTATTGCACACTACTCTCCAACCTTAGCTGGCTCTTTCATTATTTCCAGGTGATCAGCCCTCCCACACATGCCCTGGTCGTTTTTTCCCTGCCTCTGCTAATGCTCTTGTTCTTTCCTGACTTCCTTTCCTCTGTCAGTTTCAAACACATCTTCCTTGCAAAGGTTCACCTCAAGTGCAGTCAGCCCAATCTACCTTCTCCTGCCCCATTCTTGTTCCCCTTCTCCCACAGCCTGTAGAACAGAATATGGCTCGTATGTCATGGGGTGGGAGTGGGCAGGAGGTAATTGCCTCGGTGTAATTATTAACTCTTTAAGTAGTGTATAAGCTTTGAAAAGAAGAAACTATGTCTTACAGAGACCACATGGTATAGGAGAGAGTTTGGAATTAGGAAAAAGAAAATGGTATTCAGTCCTGGCTCTGTGACCTTTAGCATATACCTCTCTCTAGGCCTCCGTGTCCTTCTGGGAAAAACAGGGATAGCCATTCCATGCTCTGGCTTCCTTAAACAGGCAATCAGGTGTTTAGGTCAAGGTCACAGGAAAAGTACTCAAAGAAAGTGAAGGGTTATCATAAGAGGTGCCTTGTCATAAAAAAAAGGCAAGGGAATTTGAGAATCTGAATTCTGAGTTAGATTTTAATTCCTGCTCTACCGCTTACTCAATATGTGGCCTTAGAAGTTTCTTACTTCTTTCAAATGAAAATGACACTATCACAAAGATGATGGTGTTGGTGCTGGTTTATATGCCAATTTCTAAGAGCCAGCTGTCAAATATTTAGTAACTTTGCAAGCAGGTTGTTAAGCTGTTGTTATTAGCTTGAAATCTGCCTTGGTGGGAGTATTTATACCAGGGAAATTGGCAAACACTACAAATCGCATTGTTGGTTTTTTTATCCTGGAGAGTAAACACATCGCTGATTATGTAAACGGGACTCTGTAAATTGTAAAGCCCTTTGTCTTCCTTCCCATTAAAAGTAGTAATGGTAATAGTAATGTCCTGTACCCATAGAACCTAACCTAGTGCGTGGTTCTAGCATTTATTTAATAAAAACATTTTTAATTTAACTTGGTACTGCTCCTAGCATGCATTTAATAAAAACGTTTTTAATTTAACTTGGGTTGACCTTTGTATTATTTTGATACTTCTGTCCCTGAGCTAAAGAAGCTCCCATGTTTACCTCTCTTTAAATTCCTCTCTATAAAGTGTCTTTTTATTTTTATTGTTTTTCCTTTTTGGCCACAGTGCGCAGCATATAGGATCTTAGTTCCCCGACTAGGGGTGGAGCACGTTCCCCTGCAGTGGAAGCACAGTCTTAACCACTGGACCACCAAGGAAGTCCCTAAAGTGTCTTTTTAAAATCAGATAACATAAATAAAAATCTGGTTCAGTGCATGAAACACACAGTAGGCGTTAAACCGTCTACATTTATGAGCTAATTATCTTCTTTCTAAAACTTCATCTCTTCTGATATTTCATATCTCAGTTAATGACATTGTCCATCTATCCATTATCCCAAGTAGGTTATCTGAAGGTATTCCTCTCCTGTCCTTTTCCTCACCCACCCCCATGTTTTATCAATCACTAGATCTTACCAGTTTTACCTCTTAAACCTGTCCCCTCCTCTTCATTGCCATTGCTACTGCCTTGGCTTGGGTCCTCATCATTTCTTACTTGATCTCTTCCTCCTAACTGATATCTTGACCTTCAGTCATTCTCCTTCAATCCAACCTCTACTGCTATGGGTATGATTTTAAATTACAAATCTGACCAAATCACTCCCTTGCTTAAAATTCCTTAATGACTCTCTGTTGTCTTGAGGATAAAATCTAAAAGCTTTAGCTTGCCATACAGGTCCACCATATGCTGACCTTGGCCCACCTTTTACAAGAGTTATCTCCTGCTGCTCCCCATTACCACCTGGAACGCCTAGTCTCACTTCCCTAGCAATCCCTGGTCTCAGTAATGAAGATGAGAAATTAATAACATAAGAATGGTCTATTTTTATTTGTAACCCCCAATATAGGATACTATGGCTCCCCATCACCTTCAGAATAAAATCCAAATCTCTTAGCCTAGCATACTTACAATCTAGCCCCTGACTCTCTCCAATTCTTATCTTTCTCGTATATATACATATAACCTACATTTCAGCCACTAAGATATCTCATCTGTTCCATATTTTCATCCTTCCATGCCCTCGTTCACACTTTCTCCAAACCTGTAGTACCCTCTTCCTCTTCTTTCACTCACTCCTCTCCTGCCTGCCCAATGAATTTCTACAGTTCCTTCAAACAGATCAATAGTTACCACCTTTGGGCAGCTATCCCTGAAACTATCCCTCCCTTTTCTGTGCTCCCAGAGCGCTTGGTTAAGCAGTGTACAGTCAATCTTTGTTGGCCTGTCTTTTGCCCCCTCTGCGAGATCATCTTTATCCCCTGGCCTCTAGCACATCCTTGATGCTTAATACAGAGTGAAAGAAGGAAGGACTATTATATAGGGATTTGCAAAGAAACTAAATTTCTGATAAGAGACATACATTGAATAAGTTTAAGATTGATTTTGCATGATCTGGTGAATCTAGACCAATTCCATGTCTTTATTTTCAGGGGGTAGGTAGCTCTGAGAAATTGGTGCTAATGGACAGATCAGAAGCAAAGAATAAGTTTAAAGAGCTGCGGCTTGGTCACATTGCTCCAGATTTGGTGCAGTACAGTAAAACAAAATTTACATCTTAGGAATTTATCTGTCACATACACAAGACATTTATCTACATGCCTTAATGAATGCCTTAGAAAGTAAAGCAAGGTGCCAGTGGACAAGACACTAAAGCAAACAGAAGATATCAGCAGTGACTTATAATAACACAGAATGTAGTTTCTAACAAAAATATATTTATACCTTTGGGAAGGGAAACAATTTTTTTCTGATTATGAATATAATATATATGTCTTAGTTTGTTCAGGCTGCTATAACAAAAATACCACAGACTAGATGGCTCAGACAACAAACATTTTTACTTCTGACAGTTTTTTGGAGGCTGAGCTGAGATATCCAAGATCAAAGCACTCACAGATTTGATAATCTGGTGAGGGCCTGCTTCCTGGTTCATAGACAGCCATCTTCTCACTGTGTCCTCACATGGCAGAAGAGGGAAGGGAGTTCTCCGGGGACTTTTTTATAAGGCACTAATCCCATTCATGAAGGCTCCACCATCATGACCTAATCACATCCCAAAGGCCCCCACCTCCAAACAGCATCACAAATGAGTTTCAACATGTAAATTTTGGGGGGACACAACCATTCAGTCTATAGAAACATATTAATGCAAAATGCTTAGAATATCTCGAAAAACACAACAACATAAATCCCTCCCAAATCTAACCACCTAGAATTAACTGTTGTTACTTCTTTGGATGTATCCTTCCAGTCTTTTTTTCTTGTATATGTGTTTGTGTATCCTTTTAAATAATAAAAAATTTAAATGGCTTACATTGTATATATTGTTCTAACCTATTTTTTATATTAATATGTCATGAACATTTTCTCATGTTAGTAAATACTCTTCTACAACATGATTTTTAACTGCTGCACAGTATTCCTTCATGTGGATGAACACCACTGTTTAATCAATCCCCCTTGTTTCTATGTTTTTATTATTATAAAAGGAAGTGTAGTGGTGTGGGTGACTAAAGAAAGGGTGATCTCACGACCTCCTCCTGTTTTCCCCAGGTTCTGAAGCCCCCTCTTACATCAGAACTCTTTTCTAATGATCCTCTGAGTGTCATCTCAGGACCCTGGGCACACTCATGGCACGATGGCCAACCCTCAGGAGCACCTGAGCTGCTCCTCTTCCCCACACTTGCCTTTGAGTGAAAACAGAACCTTCAATGGACTACAAGATGACGTCGCACCTATGCGAAGCCACCCTTCACCCAAGCTTCTTAAGGACCAGCAGGAAAAGGGGGCGGTGCAAACAGAGCTAACTGAGGGCATGAACAGCCCCATCACCACAACAGTGTTGACAAGCGTAAGCGAGGATTCCAGGGACCAGTTTGAGAACAGCGTTCTTCAGCTAAGGGAACAAGATGAATCGGAGATGGCCGTGTCTCATGGGAACAGCAACACTGTGGATGGAGAGGGCACAAGTGGAACCGAAGACATCAAGATTCAGTTCAGCAGGTCGGGCAGCGGCAGTGGTGGGTTTCTTGAAGGACTATTTGGATGCTTAAGGCCTGTATGGAATATCATTGGGAAGGCATACTCCACTGATTACAAATTGCAGCAGCAAGGTAAGCTAGAGTATGGACCTGGAAGATATTTCCTGTGTAAACACACTACCACCATTAACTGGATAACCTTTGATAAATTAAAGACCTAGTGCCAGAATAATACCCCATATCAATTTCCTGTAGACCTTCTGAATGGAACAGATTGACATATGGTTGGTCTTTTTTGGTCGAAGCCCACCTTTTGTTGTTGTACAGTCCAGTGGTGTCCAGAGTAGAGTACATATAAGACAATCCATGACGTTGTGAGGAAGAAGATGTTAGAGCTTCTGTTCCTTTTATCTCATCACTTTAAATTTCTATTTTCATGCATGTTTTCATATATATTTGGTATTTTAATAAAGTTTTACAGATATATAATTTATAAATAAATCACATAGTGAGTGCATATTCAAAAATTTTATTGACAGTTTTTACAGTCAAGAAGTCTGATGGTCACTGGACTAATTCAAAACCAGACAGAAGCCACATGGTACTGCCCCTGAAGATTGTAGGCCTGCCTTAGGTAGTAGTAAAAAGGAATTTTTTTATCTTACAGTCAGGCACAGAAAGCTCACATTTTGAGGAAAGAACAAAATATCTAACCATTCTTGAGAAACATTATTATTTCAAGATCCCACAGCTTTTTAAAAAGTAAAATTTTAACTCCCATCATTGTGTCGTATGTATATTCATATACCCGAATTCAAGCCTTATGCTTTTTTTTAAAAATTAATTTATTATTTATTTATTTATTTTTGGCTGCGTTGGGTCTTTGTTGCTGCGCGCAGGCTTTCTCTAGTTGTGGCGACCAGGGGCTACTCTTTGTTGCGGTGCGCAAGCTTCTCATTGCGGTGGCTTCTCTTGTTGCGGAGCACAGGCTCCAGGCGCACGGGCTTCAGTAGTTGTGGCATGCAGGCTCACTAGTTGTGGCTCACGGGCTCTAGAGTGCAGGCTCAGTAGTTGTGGCGCACAGGCTTAGTTGCTCCGTGGCATGTGGGATCTTCCCAGACCAGGGCTCGAACCCGTGTCCCCTGCATTGGCAGGCGGATTCTTAACCACTGCGCCACCAGGGAAGTCCCTCAAGCCTTATGCTTTTGAAGTAAAGAGAACACATGGCACTAGTGTTCTTTATAACTTCATTTATATTGTTGAAAACAATCTTTCCTGAGAACAAAAGTAATATATATAGAAATTTTGGAACATACAAGTAAGTTCCCCCCAAAAAATTAAAATAATCTATCATCCCCAATCTCCTGACAATAACCACCATTAGTGTTTTTGGTATATATTATGTTAGTGTATACATGTGTGTATGTGTGCTTAAAAAAAGTCATGCTGTTCTGTAACACTTTTTTACTTCATATTGTGAACATTTCCTGTATCATGAAATATACTTTTTCAGCATCATTTTTAATGGCTGCATAATATTAAATTGTGTTAACATACACAGTTTAAGTAATTGTAATTAAGTAATCCTCTGTTTTTTTTCCTTGTGATGAGAACTCTTAGGGTTTACTGTCTTCATGCATTAACATAAACAGTGTTCATTATATTTATCAAGTTGTACACCACATCCCTAGTACTTACTTATCTTATAACTGGAAGTTTGTACCTTCTGACTGCCTTCATCCAATTCCCCCTCCTCCACTCACCACCTCTGGTAACCACAAATCTGATCTCTTTTTTCATGAGTTTGTTTTCATGAGTTTTTGTTTTCATGAGTTTGTTCTTGAAGTATAATTGACCTACAACACTATATTAGTTCCTGGTGCACAACATAGTGATTTGACATTTCTGTACATTTCAAAATGATCACCATGATTAGTTACTGTCTGTCACCATACAAAGATGTTACATAATTATTGACTATATTCCCCACACTGTACATTTCATACCCTTGACTCATTTATTTTGTACTAAAAGTTTGTACCTCTTAATCTCCCTCACCTATTTCTCCCCTCCCCCCTCCCTCCTTCCCTCTGACAACCACCTGTTTGTTCTCTGTATCTATGACTGTTTCTGTTTTATTGTGTTTGTTCATTTGTTTTGTTTTTTAGATTACACATTTAAGTGAAATCATATAGTATTTGTCTTTCTCCATTTGACTTATTTCACTTAGCTTAGTGCCCTCGAGGTCTGTCCATGCTGTCACAAATGGCAAGATTTCATTCTTTTTTATGGCTGAGTAATATTCCATTGCGTGTGTGTGTGTGTGTGTGTGTGTGTGTGTGTGTGTGTGTATACACCACACCTTTTTTGTCCATTCATCTACCGATGGGTACTTAGATTACTTCCATATCTTGGCTATTGTAAATAATGCTGCAGTTAATGTAAGCGTGCAGATATCTTTTCTAAAGAGTGTTTTTTGTTTGTTTGTTTTTTAAAATTTTTTATTTTTTATACACTTTTTAAAGATTGCTTTCCATTTACAGTTATTACAGAATATTGGTCATATTCCCCATGTTATACATTACATCCTTGAGCCTATCTTACACCTAGTAGTTTGTACCTCCCACTCTCCCACCCCTCCCTCCCTCCCCACTGGTAACCACTGGTTTGTTCTCTATATCTGTGAATCTGCTTTTTTGTTATATTCACTAGTTTGTTGTATTTTTTAGATTCCACATATAAGTGATATTCTACAGTATTTGTCTTTCTCTAACTTATTTCACTAGCATAATGCCCTCCATATCCATCCATTTGCCGCAAATGGCAAAATTTCATTCTTTTTTACGGCTGAGTAGTATTCCATTTTGTGTGTGTGTTTGTGTGTGTGTGTGTGTATCCAATCTTGTCCACTCATCTGTTGATGGACACTTAGGTTGTTTCCATATCTTGGCAATTGTAAATAATGCTGCTATGAACATTGGGGTGCATGTATCTTTTCAAATTAGTGTTTTTGGTTTTTTCTGATATATACACAGGAGTGAAATTGCTGAATTATATGGTAGTTCTATTTTTAGTTTTTTGAGACACCTCCATACTGTTTTCCACAGTGGCTGCACCAGTTTACATTCCCACTAACAGTGAACAAGGGTTCCCTTTTTTCCACATCCTCGCCGACATTTGTTGTGTTCTTTTTGATGATAGCCATTCTTTCTGACAGGTGTGAGGTGATATCTCATTGTGGTTTTGAGTTTCATTTCCCTGATGATTAATGATGTTGAGCATCTTTTCATATGCCAGTTGTCCATTTTCTTTTCCTCTTTGGAAAAATGTCTGTTTAGTTCTCCTCCCCATTTTTTAATCTGGTTGTTTGTTTTTTTGATGTTGTGTTATATGAGCTATTTATATATGTTGGATATTAATCCCTTATCAGTCATATCATTTGCAAATATTTTCTCCCATTCAGTGGGTTATCTTTTTGTCTTGTCAGTGGTTTCCTTTGCTGTGTGAAAGCTTTTAAGTTTAATTAAGTCCCACTTGTTTATTTTTGTTTTCATTTCCTTTCCTTTAGGAGACGGATCCAAAAAAAATATTGCTGCAGTTTATGTCAAAGAGTGTTCTGCATGTTTTCCTCTAGGAGTTTCATAGTATCTGGTCTTACATTTAGGTCTCTAAAAAGTGTTTTTGTTTTCTTTAGATAAATACCCAGGAGTGGAGTTGCTGAGTCATATGGTAGTCCTATATATAGGTCTATTTTTAGTTTTTTGAGGTATCTCCATCCTGTTTTCCATAGTGGCTGCACCAATTTGCATTCCCATCAACAGTACCCAAGGGTTCCCATTTCCCTACATCCTGGCCAACACTTGTTATTTGTTGTTTTTTTGATAATAGCCATTCTAGCAGGTGTGAAGTGATATCTCACTGTGGTTTTCATTTGCATTTTCCTAATAATTAGTGATATTGAGCATCTTTTCATGTGCCTGATAGCCATTTGTATGTCTTCTTTGGATAAATGTCTATTCAGATCCTCTACCCATTTTTTAATCAGGTTGTTTGTTTGATGTTGAGCTATATGAGTTGTTTGTATATTTTGGATATTAACCCCTTATCAGATATAGCATTTATAAATATCATCTCCCATTCAGTAAGCTGCCTTTTCATTTTGTTGATAGTTTTCTTCACTGTGCAAAAGCTGTTTAGTTTGATGTAGTCCCATTTGTTTATTTTTGCTTTTGTTGCCCTTGCCTGAGGAGACATATCCAAAAAATATTGCTAAGACTGATGTCAAAGACCATACTGCCTATTTTTTCTTCCAGAAGTTTTATGGTTTCAGGTCTTACATTTAAGTCTTTAATCCATTTTGAATTTATTTTTGTATATGGTGTAGTCCAGTTTGATTCTTTTGCATGTAGCTGTCCAGTTTTCCAAACACCATTTATTGAAGAGGCTGTCTTTTCCCCATTGTATATTCTTGCCTCCTTTGTCATAGATTAATTGCCCATGTAATTATGGGTTCATTTCTGGGCTTGCTATTCTGTTCCATTGATCTATGTGCCAGTACCATACTGCTTTGATTACTGTAGCTTTGCAGTATAGTTTGAAATCAGGGAGCATGATACCTCCAGCTTTGTTCTTCTTTCTCAAGATAGTTTTGGCTATTTGGGGTATTTTGTGTTTCCATACAAATTTTAGAATTATTTGTTCTACTTCTATGAAGAATGCCATGGGTATTTTGACAGGGATTGCATTGAATTTCTAGATTGCCTTGGGTAGTATGGTCATTTTAACAGTAGTAATTCTTCCAATCCATGAACTCGGTATATCTTTCCATCTGTTTGTGTTGTCTTCAGTTTCTTTCATCAGTGTCTTATAGTTTTCAGAGTACAGGTCCTTTACCTCCTTAGATTTATTCCTACTATTTTATTCATTTTGATGCAGTTGTAAATGGGATTATTTTCTTCATTTCCTTTTCTGATTGTTAGTTGTTAGTATATAGAAATTAACATATTTCTGTATATTATTTTGTATCCTGCAACTTTACCAAATTCATTGATAACTTCTAGTGCAATCTTCTATTGCTTAACAATTTGTTTACTATTTTCAGTGATTATAAGCCACACTGCAGTGAACATGTGTCCATTCCTTAATTTTCGCACATATCTTGATTACTCCTTAGGATAAATTACTAGAAGAGGAATGCTGGGTTCAAAGGATTTTTTGCTTTAAGACTTTTGATACATATCTTTGCAGCCTTATGTAAATGATCAGTTGTTATGAGTTCTTTCATCAAGAAATTTTGTAAAGGAATAATATGGACCAGAAATGATATTCTGTTTTATTTATTTTATAACTGAATATTGGATTCTGTGACCCTCCCTTAAAAATGTATTCATATATTTTAGTCAAGACTGTTGACAGCTTTTCCACAACTGCCAGTTGACATTAGTCACCATTAGCCACTTTTTCCATGCATTCAATTTTTTCTATTTCTGAAATACTTTTTCTTTTTTTGATATTTTATTTTAAGGTATTATTTTATTTTATTTTTTAACACAGTTTTTAAAGGTTACATTCCATTTACAGTTATTACAAAATGTTAGCTATCTTCCCCGTGTTGTACAATACATCCTTGTGGCCTATCTTACAGCCAGTAGTTTCTACCTCCCACTCCCCCACCCCAATATTGCCCCTTCCCCCTCTCCCCACTGGTAACCACTAGTTTATTCTCCTTATCTGTGAGTCTGCTTCTTTTTTTTTTAATATTCACTAGTTTGTTGTATTTTTTAGATTCCACATATAAGTGACATCATACAGTATTTGTCTTTCTCCGTCTGACTTATTTCACTTAGCATAATGCCCTCCAAGTCCATCCATGTTGCTGCAGATGGCAAAATTTCATTCTCTTTTATGGCTGAGTAGTATTCCAATGTGTGTGTGTGTGTGTGTGTGTGTGTGTGTGTGTGTGTGTGTGTGTGTAGATATATATATACCACATTGTCTTTCTCCTCTCATCTATTGATGTGAAATACTTTCTTTTAGAAATGCAAATCGGAACTACAATGAGGTACCACCTCACACCGGTCAGAATGGCTATCATCAAAAAGTCTACCAATAACAAATGCTGGGGAGGGTGTGGAGAAAAGGGAACCCTCCTGCACTGTTGGTGGGAATGTAAGTTGGTGCAACCACTGTGGAAAACAGTATGGAGGTTCCTCAAAAAACTAAAAATAGAATTACCATATGACCCAGCAATCCTACTCCTGGGCATATATGCAGACAAAACTATAATTCAAAAAGATACATGCACCCCTATGTTCATAGTGGTACTATTCACAGTAGCCAAGACATGGAAACAACCTAAGTGTCCACTGACAGAAGAATGGATAAAGAAGATGTGGTACATATATAATGGAATACTACTCAGCCTAAAACAGAATGAAATAATGCCATTTGCAGCAACATGGATGCAATTAGAAATTATCATACTAAGTGAAGTAAGTCAAAAAGAGAAAGACAAATACCATATGATATCATCTTTATGTGGAACCTAAACCATGGCACAAATGAACCTATTTGCGAGACAAAAACAGACTCACAGACATAGAGAACAGACTTGTGGTTGCCAAGGGGGAGAGGGTGTGGGGGAGGGATGGACTAGGAGTTAGGGGTTAGTAGATGCAAACTATGACATATAGAATGGATAAACAATACCGTCCTACTATATAGCGCAGGGAATTATATTCAATATCCTGGGATAAACCATAATGGAAAAGAATATGAAAAAAGAGTGTATATATATATATATATATATATATATATATATATATATATATATATGTATAACTGAATCACTTTGCTGTACAGCAGAAATCAACACAACATTGTAAATCAGCTATACTTCAATTTTTTAAAAATTGACTCTGAAATACTTTCTCTTAAACCAATACCAGACTCCCCATCTATACCCCTTCTCCATAAGTATATTGGGATTTACCTGTAAATCTGTCCATTCCAGGTATACTTTCCAGGATTTGTCAACCACAACATTCTTTCTCAATCCCTAGGTTTTGTCTGTCTGTTTTCTCTCCATACCCTGCACATTCTACCCTTTTTTTCCCTCTATGATCTTAAGGTTTCAGGGAAATTAAAGAGTTGTTCCTTGTCACACAGCGGTTGGGGACTCCTATGTTAAACAGTTTTATTATTTAAAAAATTGGGAATAAAGACAAATCCAAAGAGGAAAATAAAAATCACTTGTCATCCCATAACCACCCACCCTTAATTTATTATTTTTTAGAAGTTCCTTCTTCTCTGCTTAGACACAAAACCTACTAATATCTGCTTATGTGATAAACTCATTTGGTTTTGGGGGTCTTAACTTGTCCAGTCTAATAATTATTTTGGTGGCAATTTGGAGGTCTCGGGATCCAAATGCAGCATTGAGGTTCAGACTCATAAAGAAGACTAACAGACACATCCTATGTCTGTTAAAAGGAGCCTTTAAAATTCTTTATTGTTCTGTAACCTTGTATTTGATTTGTGTTCCGATTGATTATGTGACCTTCAGAAAGGCTTATTTCAGGAACAAATAAGAAACATCCTTAGTCAGTTTAAGCTTACAAGGGTACGGCAGCTGCCCAGCTCTTCAGCAAATGACAGGATATCCTACCGTGAGCAGGTGTTGCTGTGGGCTGTAGAAGAGATTCACTAGCCTGAAACTAGTGTAGTTTTTTTCTTGTCAGCTCTGGGATCATGGAGCTAATCTTTAATCCTGGATTACAGTCAACCGAAGGATAGTACATATAACAGATGTGTCCCTGCATTTGGTATTATGATGAAATTTCACTTGATTAAAATTTTTTTAATGATGTCTTCATCTCCCATTTAGTATGTTGGTAGTGAAGCGTAAGTAAGGTAATATGTGAAATCTTTTATTGCCAAATAGTTCCCAGTCTCAAAGCAAGTATTGTCATAGACTTGTCTGAATAAACAAAGGAGAACTTATGTGTTAAAGTGAGTGGGCATGTGGCTTTTTCTCAGTCCTAGGGATCATGGTGGATATTGGAATTAAGATAGTAGTCATAGTGATGAATCAGAGAGAAGATAAAAGCTGGGGAAGAGTACCAATGGGACAGCTGTAAAAGCAGCAGAAAGTCTGGGACTAACCCTGGAGGGAGCACAGCCAGTTTCCATCATTATAAGGTTTGTTATCTTGTTCCTCAGTGATCTAGGCCCCCAATTTGTATATCCTTGTTGCTAACGTTCTTTTTGCTGCCATTTTCTTGTTCCTTGACTCCCTACTAGATATCGATCAGGACATTGGAACCGGACAGAGAGGACTAAATCACATGAATCAACTTTACTTCTGGTAGTCAGTTCTAGTAAAAAAAATTGATGGAAAGGTGGTTGAAGTATTACTTTACACTCTGTGTTCTTGAATTACCAATGCCAGCCCCTTTATTTTTCCATGGACAATTAAGATTTGGTTGAACATAGATGAATTAACACAGGCGTGAGCTACTGTTGGTCAAGGAAATTTTTGTTATATATTATAATATCAACCTTTGGTATTTGAGTGCCAAATATATTTATCATTTGTATTTTATTTTATTTATTTTTTAATTGAAGTATAGTTGATTTACGATGTTATATTAATTTCAGGTGTACAACATAGTGATTCAATATTTTTATAGATTATACTCCATTTAAAGTTATTATGGACTTCCCTGGCTGTCCAGTGGTTAAGACTTCACCTTCCGGGCTTCCCTGGTGGCGCAGTGGTTGAGAATCTGCCTGCTAATGCAGGGGACACGGGTTCGAGCCCTCGTCTGGGAAGATCCCACATGCCACGGAGCAACTAGGCCCGTGAGCCACAACTACTGAGCCTGCGCGTCTGGAGCCTGTGCTCCGCAACAAGAGAGGCCACGATAGTGAGAGGCCTGCGCACCGCAATGAAGAGTGTCCCCCGCTTGCCGCAACTAGAGAAAGCCCTTGCACAGAAACGAAGACCCAACACAGCCAAAAACAAATTAATTAATTAATTAATTAATTAATTTAAAAAAAAGACTTCGCCTTCCAATGCAGGGGGTGCGGGTTCAATCCCTGGTCGGAGAACTAAGATCCCACATGCCTCACGGCCAAAAAACCACAACATAAAACAGAAGCAATATTGTAACAAATTCCATAAAGACTTTAAAAATGGTCCCCATCAAAAAAAATCTTTAAAAAAAGAAGAATAAAAAAATGTTGTTATATAATATTGGCTACATTCCTTGTGCCGTACAATATATCCTTGTAGCTTATTTATTTTATACATAGTAGTTTGTGCCTCTTAATCCCCTACCCCTATCTTGTCCCTCCCTCCTATCATTTGTATTTTAATACTACATTTATTTCTCATTTTATAAAAATACTAAGTAATAAGAATTATTTATAAAATTTATAGTAAATTACAATATAAACATTATAAAATGATGTAAAAAGAAAGGATTATTTAACAAATTGTTTTTTGAATCACTAAATAACACTACGAAAAAAATTAATTTGCATCAGTTCTCATACCATACAACAAAATAAACTTCATATGTAAAGGTTAAACTTTTAAAAAATCAACTATAGATCACTCTTAGAAGATAGATTAGGCAGTAGAAGAAATTGCAAAGGAAATGAGAAGCAACTATAAAAATATTTTGTTCAAAACATAATAAAATTAAAAGAAAAATGCTTTTGTAAAAAGCCTCTTCGTATGTATCAAAGAAATAGAAAGCTCCTTTGAGCTTATGAGAACTGCAAGACCCTAATAAATAAATGGACAAGGGATAAATTTGATAATTCATACAAAGAAGATGTGTTAAACAAATGTGGAGAAAATATCCTATATCACTGGCAATTAAAGTAGTGCAAACTTATAAAACACTATTTTATACCTAATTAAATTAGCACCAAAAAATGATCAGCAACATTCATTGCTGGCAAAGTTGTAGTAAAAGAGACTTGCTCATACTTTGCTATTGTCAGCAAAAACTAGAAAAATCCTTTTGGATAGCAACTTGGAATGTATACCAAGAACCAGGAAACTATACTCTTTAATCTCAGGATTGAACGTGAAGAAGTAATATAAAGAAAGAAAAAAGTATCAAATTTAACTTAGCAAACAAAACAATGGAAACACAAGTACAAAAAAAGGTAAGAGGGTACAGTAAGTAACTATTAAGCTTATAATAAAGACTGTAAATACATGGGGAATACATAATATATGAAAAAAGTAGAAAAAATTATACATACATACAACTCTGACATAGCTGTATACATATAAACAAAGACTAAAAGAGAAGATGAAAACTGAATATGTGCTGGGATTTCAGATAAAATATGTGCTTTTCTGCTTTTTCTAGTATTTTCTAATGTTTTCTAGTACTTAACAGTAAATAAAGATTGCGTAAATAGGAAAAAAAGACAGCTAAAGAATAATTTTAGTAATTATGTATTAAAAATTAGGGTAACTTGGGCTTTTATAGAGTTATTTGGAGAAATATTGCCCAGTTATGTTCTTGCTCAGAATCCAGTGCTAGTACTTTATTCAGCCCCCAGAATGGTCAAAATGACACTGTGTTTAGTTCTTCACTGGACCCCTAATGAGTAAAACTAAGTATGCCATCAATACCTGTGTCCTATGTGTGCCACATGAATAAGCCTATAGGGATGAAAGTCATTAGATGCTGTAAAGATACTAAAAGCAGTCGTCTGTAACTTACTGTTTCCACCCAAATTTGTTTCTTTGGTGATTTCATATTTGTGAGCTATTTGTATTGTAGAGAGATTTGTTTTTGTATAGCATCTATTCAATTTCAGTAGAGCAGAAACCTTTAATACTGCTCATACCAGAAGAATGGGACAAGTGCCCATGCTATTAATCACCCTCACTATAATTTTTTCTGCTCTATGCATTTATATTTTGAAGGTCATGTTTTAACCTTTGTAATGAGAAACCACATTTTATTAAGCATCTACGGAATTTCTTTTCTGTTAAAGAAAATTAGAAAAGAGGGAAATGTAGTTCCCTTCTACTCTTTCTGCTCTTGCTTCATTGACATAGTAGTGAGTTGATTTGCTTTCAAGACCAGAATATCTTCAAAGCTGATTCAACACTACTTTGTTCAGTGTTCTGCAAACAGTGGCCTTTAAGTGATTGGTGATCTGACAAGAATCTCTCATAACCTTTAGCATTGTCATCATCTTCTCCTCACTCCGTGGGGCTCTTAGCTCTTTGATGTTCATTTCTGACCGGTGCAGTGATAATGCACTGGCAAACAGGATAATCAATGGATTATAGTCTTCTTTTTAAGTTGCATGAGATTAAAGCACATATTGATTGAATTTTTGATCTATTTTAAATAGCATTTTATTCATTTTAAATGTAATATAGGCTGAAACTAACACAATATTGTAAATCAACTATACTTCAATTAAAAATAAAAATAAAAGTAATATAGGCTTATGGTTTAAAATTTTTAATACAGAAAAGGATAAATGACATAACATGAATAATCAATAATGCCACCACTTAGAAATGACCCCTGTTACATTTTTGGTGCAAAAAGAAATTAAGCTTTAAGAAAAACAGAAACTTGAAAATACTGCATCTATATGAATAAATATATCATGACTAATGACCCTCTCTCTCAAATACTTCATGAGAGGTAATGTGGTATAGTAGAGAAAACACAGTCCCTGGACTCAAGCCAGTTCTGGAGTCCTGGGCCCTGTTTTGCCACTTACCAATTATGTGACCTTGATTAAGTTACTTAAGGTATGGTTACCCTATGGCTTAGTTGTCTCATTTTTAAATAACCATAATAAGGCCAGACTTATAGGATTGTTGTAAGAATTAAACACATGACAGATCTAAAGCACTATGCTAGTGTCTGGCGTATAGTAAGTACTAAATAAAAGGTAAATACTAATTTAATTATTATACATCATTAGATCTTTAAGAGAGTATCACTGAAAATTCATTCAGCAAGGATTAATTGAGAGCCTGCACTAGAAATTCAAAGAGGAATAAAGCAACACTTATAATGGGTGATGGGGTAGGGATGGTGATGTAGAGACAGATAGGTGAATTGACTGAACATGCAAGCTTCAAGTGAGGAGGTGGGGCTGTGGGAGTGTCAGGATGTGTTTTGTTCAGAGGTGATTATATTGGAGGAGATCTCTGATCTGCTGAATTTCACTGGTTAAAAATTGATACAGACTAATACATGTGAATATCTTATCTATGGTATCAAGACCCATAGAAAGGTTATATCTTTTGGAGAGTTACCGGGTGAGAGACAAAGGATAGAGGTCATTTTGGGTGATGGTGAAGTTGGTCCCTTCAGACTGGCCTTGTAGAATGGCCCCTGAGCATTCTACAAGGGGCCATTGCGATCTCTTTAAGCTTGTTTCTCACTTGTGTGCCTAGATACTTGGGAAGTGCCATTTGAGGAGATCTCAGAGCTGCAGTGGCTGGGTAGTGGAGCCCAGGGAGCTGTCTTCTTGGGCAAGTTCCGAGCGGAGGAGGTGGCCATCAAGAAAGTGAGAGAACAGAATGAGACGGATATCAAGCATTTGAGGAAGTTGAAGCACCCTAACATCATCGCTTTCAAGTAGGTCAAGGCTTTTTTTTTTTTTTTTAAAGAAATAGAGATTTTCTTTCCCCCAGTATATATATTTAAGTTCCTGCTTTGAAAGACATGTTAAGAACACTCTACAGACTTAGCACTGTGCTAGGTGCTTTGGGAGGGTACCAAAGAACTATTATATTAGAATCATGTCTTTAAGGATTTTATAGTCTAATAGTTCTTTTTGCCAGAGCACGCACTTCTTGGAAGGGATGTATGTGGGACAGAGAGGGAGAAAGTGTATTCCTGCCAAGCAGTCAGATCTGCTGAATCAATGTCATTATTAGTAGGATAACAGAGGCTACTTGAAGATAACCTGAACATCCTAAAATTCAGTTAAGAAAACAAAGCTAACATCTGAAGTGATCAGAGAACAATTAGTTCCTTGTAAATAGAGATGTATTTTCTTACTAGTTTCTATTAGTGTCCGTTCTTAAATATTAACTTGTAATAACAGGTACCTTCAGAGTATTTCTCCCTGCCTCAGGTTTTGCCAGATCCGTTTTCAAGGAATGCCAAACACTCAGCTTTCTAAGTCTAATAATAGTAGAATTAGTGATGATAGTAAGTTAAATGCTATATTTATTTCACAAAGTGGTTGTTTTCAAGAGTATGTGAACGTATCTTTCTAGTTTAGTCCCTTATTTTCATAATATTGACAGGGATCCCTAGCAAAATGGAAAGATTCAGAGGTAAATTTGTAGAAGGCACCAAACTTGGCAGTTCTGAGCTCTGAATATGTATAATCTCTTCTGTCTGTACTTTTCCCTCAAGTTCCTTCTCTTACCAGCCTTGAAATTTTGCCCTAGGCTTGAACAAATGAATAATGAATGGCTTAAGAGGAAGAAAGGTGAAGAACAGGAAAGAAAGCCTTTAGGAAGGAAGAAAGATTAGAAATTAGAGCTTCTTGGTATATTTTTATATAATACATATTGAATTTATATATATTTCAATTCTGGAAAATAGTATGACCAATAAGCCTATAGCTAAAAGTAGAATAACTTACAAATTCCCCTTTCCTAACCTAGGAGGGACTTCCTCCAGCCCCCAAGAGGAATCCTTTCCTCACTAAAACTCTGATTATAAAGCTAAACATGTCATGCAATGATTTCTAATTGGAAATATATCCCCAAAGTAAGGAATAGAAGTCATGGGTACAAGTTTTGTAGAATGGGTTTAAATGTGTATTGAGGTTGAGTTTTGATTCCCAAACAAGACCCCTTACGGAAAGGGAAAGAAGTATGAAAAGAAGAGAAGCATTCAACTGGGATACTAAGTGAAGTCCTTGGATTCATTTCCTTGTGGAAGGAACATCCCTGCAGAGGACATGGGAGAGAACTTCAGTTGCTGTAGTGATTCTATTATTGGTTGCCCTAGGAGGGCCAGGAGGATGTGAAACTAAAACAAAATGCTATCGAGACCAATTATAATCCTTCCCAAGATGATAAGTTTCTCAAGGCAATAGGAGGATTATTTTTAAGCAGACAAGTCTGTCAGAGGCTCACTTCTTTCATTCATTTTACTTCACTGAGAGGATCATCATTACAGTATGGTTACCCTCGTAAATGGAAGGAAGAGCCTTTTATTTAACTAAACTTTAAGCTTAAATCACTGGTATGCTAGGTTTGAGATGCTGAATCTTCTATAGATGAGCATGGCTTTTTGGCCTCCCGAAGTGAACTAGGCTATGAGTCCCAGGTAAGAGGGCTTTCTAGCAGGACGTCGTGGGTTACTGAAGGTAGAAATGTGTCCTCAGAGGATGAGTGCGAGAAGCTTGATTTTTCCTTCCTTTCTTTTGTTTCTTCCTTTTTCCTCTGAGTCTTTTCCCCGCTTTACCCTCTGACCCTCCTACCTGCATATACAGTTTTCAGCATTATGGATAAGTATTGCTCTGTTGGTGTCCAACTCTTTGGGCTGAAGATGCTTGAATTGTCTTTACCTCTACATGGAAAACAATAGTGAGACTGTGTCCCTGGCCCATTACACCATGCTCTTGAGGCATTGTGCAGTGTTATGTTTGCAGCCATCTGTGCCATGTGTTGCTTGGCCAATGAATCATTCAGAACCGTCTGGAAGATATGAGGGCATGATTAGATTTTAGTACATCTCTCTGGATACTGATTTCTGTGCTTTCAGCTTCTTTTGAAGTTAGTAAGAACCATGTACAGAAGGGAAGTGCAAGAAAGGGATACTATATTCTCTTTTTCTTCCAATTTTTAAGCAGTCTTTTAAGAAAACCCAACCTGCCTGTTCCTAATGGAATTGAGTGCCAAAGGGAAGAAAAGGTAGCAATTAGAAGTGATTATAGAGCTGTTATTTATAGCTACTAAGATGTCTTGTCATAGTACAGGGCTGATGGAATGATTGCTTCTCATTTGTCAGTCAAGAAAGATGAAAAGTGTATAACATATCGCTGTTAGGCCCTTTATGTCAATGTTTGTCTGACAAGTTAAAACATACTTGAGTAAGATGCTGAGTAGTTTCAAACAAATATTTGTTTTGATATTCTTAAGCACATTACATTATATCTGCCCTTATTCATTATTTCTCTGTAGTAAAAATTAAATTGTCTGTTGCTGTATACTTGCGCTCCACTGAGGTTTCCTGAAAGTCAAGTAACAGAAACTTAAAAAAATTTTTTCTTTAAAAATCAAGATGAGAATTCTGGGGAGCTTAGAAAATGATAGGAGAGTAATAGAAATAGCTTTGTGGCATTTGACAGGCACATCAAGGCAGGGAAAATAAAAACTAATTATACTTATTCATAATCTGCCATTGTTATAAGACTTTCACATGATCACAAGTCACAACCTCTAAATTCTTTCAGCACTTAACGGCAGCCTAAGAGATAGGACATGAATTGGTAGCTGGCTGAGGACTTTAGCTGGGAGTCTTGTAGGTAGAATAATGATATTCTTTTGGAGGAAAGCATACGTATCATTAAGAAATAAGACACAGAGAATTGCTCATGGTAATTTTTCTTCTCTTTTCTGATTCTCAGAACAAAACTGTGAAGTAGAGCTAATATGATTTTCCCACTTTTATAGGATAACAGTATTAATATAGGAATCCCCAATATGCTTGTTTATACAAACTTTTAAAAGCTGGAAGGGAGGCAGTGTAGCGTAATAAGTGGAAAGAGCATGGGCTTTGAAGTAGACAGACTGGATTCGAATCCCAGCTCTGTCATGTATTAGTTGTATGATCTAGGACAAGTCAGTTTTCCTCGCTGAGCTTTACCTGTAGAAATGGAAAAGATAATATCTATCGTACAATGGTTTGGGGCAGATTAAATAAGACAATTAACTAACATGTAAACATGCCTGACAAATAGAGGATGTTCTTTCGTGTTAGTACTCTTCCTCCTACCCCTTGCCCCTGTACTTGTTTGTGCAAAGGCTTTATCAGCAAACAACATTCAGGTGAAGTTAAAAAATACTTGTCAAGGACTTGCTGTGAACTTCTAAGCTATGTGGTAGAAAGAAAAGAACTTGAAGACCATTTCCTTTAAGGAACCGATAATCTGTACAGGCAGAGAAAAATTGCATATAAAAAACAAATATGTAGCATAGGAAATTAGAGAAGAGAAAGATTTTTTTTTAGACTGGAATAATCAGGAAAGGCTTCATAGAAGATGTAGGAATTGATGAAAATAGAGGCTGCATAGGTGTATAATACATTGTGTAACATTATTTTTGTTCTAAACAGAAATGTTTTTCAGCTACTCTATAACATAGAAAATTGATTCTTTTGGTCCTCAGTCTAGTTATCTTAAATTTGAGTAATTTGAAATTCAACAAATAGTAAAAATAGCAATATTTTATTTGAATTCTCTCTGTACACTATATATAAAACTTTCCATTTAATTTTTAAAGGAAGATATTTAAATTATTCTTCACAGTCTAAAATATCCAGCCTACACAAGTCTCAGGGAAAGGTGCTCTTTGTCCTAGAATGGAATGGTCCCACAGAAAAAGCACCGATATAGCATAGCATATAGATATCTAAAGTGAACAAAACAAACTAAAATTGTCTATGTGCATAACAAAGAAACATGTAGACTAGAGGGACTTAAATGGTAATTTAAGAATCAGGAAAGATTATATGCATTTTTTAAATAATTTGGACAGAGAACTGGTCTTAATTATTAAATTTATTAAATATTCTTAAAATATAAATATGTATACATATATGTTTACATGTATGTGTGTACTCATGTACATGTCTGTGTTTTCTTGAAAGGGGTGTTTGTACTCAGGCCCCATGTTACTGTATCATCATGGAATACTGTGCCCACGGACAACTTTATGAGGTTTTGCGAGCTGGCAGGAAGATCACACCTCGATTGCTAGTAGATTGGTCCACAGGAATTGCAAGTGGAATGAATTATTTACACCTCCATAAAATTATTCATCGTGATCTCAAATCACCTAAGTGAGTTCTGGAGCTAATTTTTCAGCCATTTTGTTTTATTGTTTTGAAATATGGAATTTTATCAACCATAGTTGAAGCTTTTGGACATCATATTTTCAGTTCAGTTTAAATTAGCACAGTGGATAACTCTATTTGCATGTTTGGGGGATTACTGTTAACCTACTTACCTATATGGCAGATATGTCCAGGCACCTGACAGTAGTTTTCCCTTTTTGTTGCCTTTTAATTGTACAACTATGAAACAAAATATATTATTAACTAAAGTATTCACTTTCCATCATCTCAGATAATTAATGCCAGACTTTCCCACTGGAAGGCTTGACTTGTTGTTTTCCTAGTGTGTTCCCCCCAGAAAACCAATTTTTTAAAAACTGAGTTTCAGAAATATATACAACAGGATAAAAATGGATAAGAAACAGAGGCAAAGAGAAAATAAAAACATTAACTACAGCTTGTTCACAAAATGTATGCCATAAGATTCTGTACAGTTGTTAGAGGTGGCTTATGAATTTGGCTTTGAGCTTCCTAGAGTCTAAGCAAAGAAGGAAACAAGTAGTAATGAGGTTCACAGTGTCCATTAAATAATATAAATTGGTTATTTAAGAGAAGCAGAGCTGTTTCTAGTAACCTGTTTTCAAAATGATTCTTCGGCTACCAATAACCACTTCAAGAGGAATGTTTATTCAGTTCCCCAAAATGCATGAAGGAAGGAAAGGAATTGATTAAATGGTATATTTCAGTGTAGCTCCTATTTTTAAACATTATTTTCATTATTTCCCACCACATTTTTGTTTAGAGAAGCAGAGAAGAATTAATCTTTTTCCAAAAACATATTTGCATAGTGCTTTCATGGTTTATAACATTTTAAAATATCCATGATCACATCTGCTTTGATCTTAGCAAAAATGTATGGAATAGATATAACAAATATCATTTTATCATTTTATGTAAGAAAATCTAGAACTCAGAGCCCAAAGTCATGGAGCTAGGACTTGAACCCAGAACTTAGACCACAGACCACTGCATTCTCCCTCATCATGTGAAGATGAGGGATTCACAATTAATCCTGCCTCTTCTCCATGGAAGATACAAATCTGTCCTTGATTATCAACTTCAAAGCAGCTTCTATTTATCACCATAGTTCTCAACAATGTTTATTATAGTCGTTAGCTCACTGAACAACCTTCTCCTTGCTTTACTTGCCAATAAACTTTATTATAGTGTTCATTCCTTCTGTTCACATTTTTTACACATTTTACACATTACACATTTTTTAATCTGTTGCTTTTGTCATCCACTGCATACACATGAGGTACACAAAATACTTGCCGAAGACCTCTTTGAATGGCCTCCTTCTTAACCACCTTGTTCTCCTTAAGAATTAATTTTAGGAAATTCCCTGGCAGTCCAGTGGCTGCCCAGGTTCAATCCCTGGTCAGGGAGCTAAGATCCTGCAAGCCAGGCAGAGTGGCCAAAAAAAAAAAAAAGAATTAATTTTAGAGGAAGAATTCAGGAAATTTTAGGATATGTAGATCACACGCTACTCTCTTTACCTCTTGTCACTTAAAAATTAGAGCAGGCACTTCCTTGGTGGTCCAGTGGTAAAGAATCCGCCTTACAATGCAAGGGTCGCGGGTTCGATCCCTGGTCAGGGAACTAAGATCCCACACGCCGCAGGGCAACTAAGCCCGCGCGCCACAACTACTGAGCTCGTGCACCTCAACTAGAGAGCCTGCGTGCCGCAAACTAGAGCCCACATGCCCTGCAGCCTGTGCGCCACAGCTAGAGAGAGAAAACCCAGACTCCACAACTAGAGAGAAGCCCACGCGCCGCAACGAAAGATCCCACATGCCTCAATGAAGAGCCAAGTGCTGCAACTAAGACCTGATGCAGCCTAAAATAAATTAATAAAATAAATCTTTTTAAAAAATAAAATAAAAAAATTAAAATTAGAGCAATAAGTTTGTTACCCAGTAAGTCTTTCCCTCTGCTATCAGTACCATCCCGAACCTCCAGCAGCCTTGGCCTCTTTGGGTTCCAAGCTGACATTGAGAAGACAAAGGTCAATCTGCTGTAAAGAGAGATTTCATTACCTACGTTAAATCTTTAGGCTGTGTGACCCCAACTTTGTCTCAGAAGACTTCACAAAAGTCCCAACGTTGTATCTTCTCTAGTCTCCTCCCATGTCTATTCCCTCTTGTCATACTAACAGGTCCCAAAATGAGCAGAACAAAAGAGGCAGAAGAGGAAGCTTCTAGTGTTTTTCTTACTAGGTGCTTATCACCTTTTTTTATTTTCAGCATATATGATACCATCAATTCTCCAGTTATCTCAGATATCCCATGATATTTTAATCCTTATGCATTTTCACCAAGACTAACATGATTAAATCAAAATTCCTAAATTATGTAAATTATATATGTCACATACAAAACCAGGGTTAAGATATGGATGAAGGTATTCTAAAGCAATCATAAGCAATGAACTGTTTGGTAGAGAGCCATCTGACATTGGCGGGGAGGGGGGCAAATGTCAAGTTCCTGGTTCACATAGAGGAGGAAGGAGATAGATTGAGAAGTTTTCTCTTTTCTAGCCGCCTCGATTCTGATACTATTTGAGTATTAAGACTTCTTGTTAAAATTAAGTCTCTATATCATTAAGCCTCTGAAGCCCTAACTCATTAACATTCTGAAGTTCTAAACAGGTTACTTCAAGTGAATTCAGTCTAGTGTGTGTGGATGCTAATTCTCTGGATTTGACTGGTACTAGATTTTATTCACTTTAAGGCTAGCAAAAGCAGTTTGCCCCAAGTCACAAACCAGATCACTACTGTAACAAGTATAACATGACTGTGTGGAATCTACCTAAGCTTAAATTTATTCCTGCTTTTCCTTATCAACATTAATGGAATCCCAGCATACTTATTAGCCTTTTATAATAATGAATCCCTTGTGTCATGGTCCCATGCATGATTTTAGTTGGCCATCATTTAAACAGTGTTTTAAAAGAAGTGTTTTTCCTGTTGAGTTGTCTGAGACCAGCAAGGATGAAACCCAGTGTTTACTGAGATGGGTGCTTTACATATATTACCTCATTTAGTTCAAATGAAAATTCTATGAGACCATTATTACAGACCCATAATCCCTTATCCAAAGCTCTTGGAGTCAGATGATTTCAGAAATGTAACATAGGGCATTACCTTACACCCCCAGCTAAGTCCGGGGCCACATCCTATGATCAGCCACATTCATAAATCTGCAGCAAAACCTTTGACAGTCACACAAAGTGGGATAAATTGAGTTTGCTTTATATATATGAAAAAATATTTATAAAGAATTTTTGGAGATTTTTGAATTGTGGATAAGATACTGTGACCTGAATTGTCTCCATCTTACAGATGAGAAAACTGGCTTAGAAGAATTAAGTAATTGGCAAAGGTCACACAGTTAGCAGTGGTGGAGGCAGGATAAAACCAGATGTAGAAAGCCCACTATGCTATGCTACCTCACAAGTATGAGTGATGCTGTTTGTGGTGTGTAGCTAATGCCCCAGTAGTACTGGAACTCGAGAGCTGAATTCTGCAAGGTAGGAGGCAGCAAACAAAATCTTCAGTTGCCAGTTAGTCGTGATTTTCATTAATACTAACGATCTGGATGTGTTCTTTATTTCTTTTTAAAGTGTTTTAGTGACTCACACAGATGCAGTAAAAATTTCAGATTTTGGTACATCTAAGGAACTTAGTGATAAAAGTACCAAGATGTCCTTCGCTGGCACAGTAGCATGGATGGCGCCAGAGGTGATACGGAATGAACCTGTCTCAGAAAAAGTCGATATATGGTGAGTGGTGCCATCTGTGCCAACCAGAAAGCCTGTTCCCACTTTCACCCTGTTAGCGCTTTCCTCTTTCAACACGTCTACTTTCCCAAAATATTCTTTAGTATTACTCACTTCTGGTTGATTTCAGTCTCATATAATCTGAGGTACTACCCAGCATGATCATCACACCTGGTAAGAAGGATTGGGGGAGAAGGAATTAGGGTGAATATCCATTCAGTAAGTCATCAGTTTGGGGGACTCCCAGAGAATATGCTGAACTTTCTGGAAAACTAAAAGTTCACTTCATATAGCCATTTAGTATAAAAGTCTTTCTGAAATATACTATATAATTTTCACCTTCTTGAATAAAATATGTTAAACAAAGTTTACCTATTCTTGGTGACTCAGACCATCATTGGGTATATCAGTGATGTACTTTGCTGTGATACAGTTATATGATTTAGACCTATTTGAGGTGTATGGGGCTGTTTGCCCTTTTATTAAACAGCCCTGATGGGCTATGCTTTTTTTGGGAGGGGGTTAATCTTTATTAACTTTTCCTCTGAGGTTACAAATCTCTGCTATTAATAGTATATTTCCCTTGGGACTTCCCTGGTGGTCCAGTGGTTAGGACTCCTCGCTTCCACTACGGGGGTCATGGGTTCAATCCCTGGTCAGGGAACTAAGATCCTGCATGCTGCGTGGCCTGGCAGAAAACAAAACAAAACAAAAACAAAAACAAAAAAAACGGTATATTTCCCTATAGTTGCTTTTCTTCCATTCTTAAAATTGGCTACTAGTAACTTTTAGACTTAAAACCAAAAAAATAGCATATGTTAAAATTGCATGTAATTTTAGAGTAAATAAGAGTAAAGAGTAAATAAGATAAAGTAGAAATGTGGGATCATTTGTAATTTGGGTAATTATTACCAAAATGTCCTCATTTGGGATTATACCAATTTATGTTCCCAAAACAAATGTGTAAGAGTGTTTTTTCAGTCTCAGCAACAAAATGTGTTAAACTTTGGGATTTTTTTGCCAACCATATAGGTAAAAAAACAGTGTCTTAGGTGCAGTTTTAATTTGCATTCCTCTTCTAATATTATAAATAAGGTTGTACATTTTTTCATATATTTATGAACCATTTGTAATTTCTTATTTGTGAACTACTGTAATCCTTTACTAAGCTTTCTGATCTTTTATTCTTATCAACTTACAGGAGTATTTTATATATTAAGGAGATTATCTTTTTGTGTATATGAATTATAGGTACTTTTCACTTTTGTTGTTTTTCTTATGGTGGAGGTTTTTTTCCACATCAAGATTTTCTTTTAAGCAGTTTGATTTATCAATCTCTCCTGTTATGGCTTCTGGATTTCTTAATTAGAAAAGACTTCAACATTCTAAGATTCTTTTTTTTAATTTCCATGTGTTCTTTGACGATTTTTATGATTTCGTTTCTCACATTTAAATCTTTGATACATTTAGAATTTACCTTGATGTAAGATGAAGTGTAGATTTAATTTTTTCCCCAATTCTCCCAACAGCATTTATTGAATAATCAATTTTCCCCACTGGTGTGAGATGTCACTTCTCTCATATACTCAGTTCCTATATGTTTTGGGTCTATTTCTGGATTTCTATTCCATTCCAATATTCTGTCTGACTATTCATCACCAGTGTTAATTATTGAAGCCTTATAGTATGTCTTAATATCTGATAGTTGTTGGTTACCCCCTCATTAATTTTCTTTTTCAGAGTTTTCCTGGCTGTTTCTATTTTTCCTATAGCAATATTAGAATTTTAAAACTGGGTATATATTCGATTGAAAATTAATAAATGAATAACTAAAATACAAGTCAGTCTTTCTGAAATGTCTTTTATACTTGTTCCCGGTGCTACTGTAGGTCTTTTGGAGTGGTGCTCTGGGAGCTGCTGACAGGAGAGATCCCGTACAAAGATGTAGACTCTTCAGCCATTATTTGGGGTGTTGGAAGCAATAGCCTACACCTTCCAGTTCCTTCCACTTGCCCTGATGGATTCAAAATCCTTATGAAGCAGACATGGTAAGAAATATGTTTCTCCCAATATTCTCTTTTACCTTCTTCCTCAAAACCATATTTAAAACTCTCTAAACTATGTTTAAAACTGCAAGGAAGTCTCTAACGTGTATTTGGAGTGAATAACCTTACTTTGTGTAAAGTCTAGGAGACTTGGAATTTGAGAACTTTGTATTCAAATACTTGCTCTGCCCTTTTTTATCTGTGTAATTTTGGGTATGTCATCCAAGTATCAGTTTTCTCATCTGTAAAATGGGGATAACACCTACTCATAGAGTTGTTGTGTTATGATTAATTAAAAATTATAAATAAAGAATTTGGTGTGATATCTTAAAATAGTAGGCCTTAGTAAATGATAGCTATCATTACTTTACCAGTCCTAAGGGATAATTATTATAAAACAGATCCTAGAGATTTCCAGTTCATCATTAGAGATATCTCATAATTACATTTTCCTTTTGCTCTTCAGTACTTCAAAACTGCCTGAGACATAGCCACACATGGAGTCAAAAATATTTTTTATAAAGTAGAGTAAAATCTTTATCCTCCTGGACACAACTTCTCAAATGCACAAGCTATTTTTTTTTTTTTTTAACTTTTAGGCAGAGTAAACCTCGCAATCGACCTTCTTTTCGGCAGACACTCATGCATTTAGACATCGCATCTGCGGATGTACTTGCCACCCCACAAGAAACTTACTTCAAGTCTCAGGTAAGTCTGGAAACTGTTCCAGGTGCTGCTAAACAGACAGGAAACTCTCAGTGAGAAGGAGTAAGGGTATTCTGATTCTGATAGCAATTATATAACTCTATTCATTGTGAAACAATAATGATGATACCTCACACATATGACATTTTTGGAGTTTTTTAAGCACTTAACATATATTATTCTCTTATTTGAAGATAGCATGTATTAAAATTCATCTTCCTAGTGGGTTCTGGTGAAGTTGTTGGAGAGAAAAGAGGAAAAGAGGATATGAAAACTGTATGTACATACATTTGAATTAGAATTACTGCTGACCTTCATGAAAATATTGCTTTCCTTAAAGTTAGAAAAGCTAAAGTACAGAGGAGGAAAGTTAAATTCCAGAGAGAGCCCGTTGATTAAGTTAGGCTTTTCACTAACTTTAAGTGTGTCACCTAGTAGCACCAAATAAAATATAATTTAATGTATCTGTTAGCCTTTACTGCATTACTGTCCCAAAACTTATGGCTTAAAACAATAAGCTGTTGTTTAGCTCATGATTCTGTGGGTTTGTAATTTATGCTGGGTGGTTCTTCATTTGGCTTTGACTTGGGCTCACTCACGTGTCTGCAGTCAGTTGCCAGGTCGACTGGGAGGCTGGCTGGTTCCAGATGGTCTCATTCACAAGTCCAGCGATTAGCTGGCTATTAGCTAGAACACCTCTGTTCTCCTCCACGTGGCTTCTTATCCTTCAGCAGGCTAACTTGGGCTTGTTCACATGGTCTTCTCAGGGTACCAAATGCAGCAAGAGAGCAAGCCCCAGCGCACACGTGACTTTCCAGCCTGTGTGTGCATTGTGGCTGCTAATGTCTCATTGGCCAATGCAAGTCACGGGCTAACCCAGATTGAGAAATAGATTTCACCTCTTGACAAGAGAATCTGCCATCACATGTTGTAAGGCATGGGTGCATTACTGATAAATTTGTGACCATTAAATAAAAATGCTGTAAATGGCATAAGGATCAGTGGTCTAACCACTGTCAACATGGATAGGGAGTTGTGAGGGATCAGTATACGTGAGGTCCTTACTTACCCCTACCAGACCCAGGCAATAGCAAAAGGAGTAAAATGGGATGAAACTATGGCTTTTGAAATAATTGTGACGATCTTAAATTATAGCTTTATGCTTATAGAGTTTTAAATATAGTATTACCTAATTTCTTCTCATACAGAAGAAATTTCTTCTCACTTTCCAAAATGAATTTTTGCAAGATGAATTCCATCTCTGCATTGACTTCCAGTATGATTTCAAAGATTCATTCTCAGAGAATTTCTTCTCAGAGAAGAAATATTATTACCAATTAGTGTCTCAGTCTACTCCTAATAGCCCCCAACACCAATGGGTGATGAGTTTACCTACCAGGAAAGTATGCAGTGAAAGCAAACTGGACTGGGTGGGGCATCATCCCTGGGAGTTAAACAAGTCCTCCAATATGCTTTATTACCCGGCCCAGCCAGAGGCTTGGAGTACTTGCTTCTCTGGTGTCTGATAAACAGAGATACTCCGCCCATCAGATATCGGGGAATATCTTAATTAAGGAACAAGGTTTTTGTAGTTTCTAAGGAATAATAAATCAGAGACCTTTCCTCTATTGCCTAAAGTTCTAACACTCTATGACCCACAAACTTAGCTCTCCCCACACTGTGCCTTTGAATAGTCTGGCTTGCCCCTGTAGTTTTTTAGTGTTTCTGGGGGATTATTATGTAAGTAAAGTGTTTGATTTTAGAGAAAATAAGAGGATAACTTCATGACATTTCCTATGTTCTTTGATATGCATTCAGGTAAATTCCCTTAGAACTATTAAAACTATTACCTATCTATACAAATACATGTAGGTATTGGTTACTGGATTAGAAATCTTTCAAATATTTTCTTTTGTTAAGAAGAAGACTTAAGTCCTCTTGTGAAATGAAAGAGAATAATAGTGAGTACTCTCTAGGAAATTTTTCAAACTTTAAGATATGGTTACAATCACAGCGTTGCTTCCTTTACAAGAAAACTATACGTACTACAATTTTGAAAAGCAATTTTTGGTGAGAATACTAAGCCACAAGCCATTGAGAGTATAACTGTACATACTTGGAAGACATCAAATTCTAAACAGATTCTACTTGTGTGCTCCCAGTATATCACTTCTGAAGCCAGTGCCACACTTTCTGAATACCCACCATATATATAAAACACTGTGTAGTACAACTAAGTCCCCACAGTTGGTATCCCTACTTGTGTAAATTCACTTTTATTAATCTATGCAGCATTAAGATTAAACTCAGAGAAGGTTCTCTTAGAGCAAGAGTATGAAAAGGAGAGGAAGGGGAGGAGAAGGAATGGAAGGGAAAAACAGTGCATTGGACATCTTTTAATATTCATAAATTCTACCACAGTTTTCTCCCAGCATAAAATTTTACCTCTCCTTAAATAGTTCAAAATACCCTTGCTAGTTCCTAGAATCTTTCGGGCATTTACAAGCTGATTTGTTTCTGGGTCTGAAATTCAGACCATCTCTGGCTGATGATAATAAAGTATTGGGTTGGCAAAAAAGTTCGTTTGGATGTTTCCCGAATGAAAACCCATCTTACGGAAAAACCCGAACGAAATTTTTGGCCAACCCAATATTTATGAAGTAATGAGGGAGGTACTGGGAAAAGTAACAGATTTTGAGCCTAAACCCCTGTCCTGTGACCTTGGATAAGTCACTAAATTTCCCTAAACCTCAGCTTACTCATCTAAACAATGAGGATAACCATATCTTCCCTTCCTTGTGGAGTTTTGGTGAGGATCAAATAAGATAATAAACATGCAAGTGCATTATAAACTGTAAAGAACTGTTTGATTGTTATTATTATTCACCTCCCACAAAGCTATAAAAATTAAGCCTCCTTGGAGGTGTTACATTCTGGATACTTTTTCTTTCTTTTTTTAAGACCCATTTATCCTTGTTTTTATTATTAGAAATGGGAAAATGGTTATTCACTGGTTGCTAATTATAAAGATGATGGGTTACTATTTGAGGAATGGGTATTTAATGTATGTGAGAAGCACTGGTCTTTGAACCTGGGGACCTGGATTCTGGTCACCATTACACCATTAATGTGGATGAGTAATTGGATGCCACTGGGCCTCTATTTTCCCACATATAAAATAGATGTAACAATGTCTGCCATATATCTCAGACATGTTATAAAAATCTAATAACTAAAGTCCTTGGTGTTTGCTGCTACTATAGAAAGGAAAAAGTTACATAGGAAGCTAGAAACAAAATTACCTAGGACATCTCAAACTCTAATTGGGAATTTAAGATTGAGAGTTTTTTTAAGTCACATTATTCTGTATAATCTACAAACATAAAATACATCCTTTTTACTTGTACAATTTGATGTGTTTTGGCAAATATATACACCACAAACAAGATACAGAACATTTTCATCATTCCAATTTTCTCCATGTCCTTTTGTATCCAGCCCTTCCTCCCAGCCCCAGTCCTTGCTAAAAGGATATCTGTCTTCTATTCTATGGTTTTGTATTTTCCAGAATGTCATATAAATGGAATAATATGATATGTAGGCTTTTGTGCCTGTCTTCGTTCACTTAGCATAATGCATTTGAGATTTGTCTATGTTGTGGTACATATCAATAGTTCATTCCTTTTATTGCTGAGTATATGCCACTGTAGAGATTCTGGGTACTTTTTCTGATGAACTCCTGAGATGGATAAGATGGCAGCTAGGGAGCTCCATCCGCAATTAAATTCCTATTAATTGTGTTTTGACTTTATCCTCCCCCAATGGGCAAGAACTAGTTTTTTAGCACATAGTTTTGCTTTTCGATAGCACTTTTATACCTGCGGCCTCACCTCCTGCCTGCTGACAAAACACTTTCCTCATCAGTCATCCATCAATGGTTACTAGCTGCTGGTTGCCACCTTCCCCCAGAACTGTCAGTCAGGAGTGCTGCCAAGAGCCCAGCTGACTCCTTCCTGAGAAAAAATGCTTCATCTGTTTCTCATCAACAGCACATGTATAAGGAAGCAGCATATATAGAACAGATGAACAAAGCAACCGATTTCAGTACAATATTAGATTCTGCCAAAGCTATTGCTTCATTCCTAGACAATAACCCATTTCTCCAAGTAGGTAATTATTGCTCTGGTATTCAATTACATTTGGTATGAGTCTTCAGAAAACATTTTAGCCTGGTCCCAGATCCCAGCTGCTAGGTGCGTCACGTGCCCTGCTTCTGAGCTCTTCCACAACCCTCTGTCTTTGCACCATTCTAGTTTCCTTTTGAGTGCCACCATGACCACCCAGAAATTCAGGGGCTGGGAGTTGAAGAGACAGATAGCTCATTATAGGGACAGACTATTCTACCTTAAGAGTAATTTCATCATGAGCAAGTAGGCGCTTAGGCACAGGCTGGGCACTTATGTGGGGAGACAGTAAAGAGGACTCGTGCCAATCAAGATTTGGACTTGACAACATCTAAGACCCTTCTGACTCAGAATCTATGTTTTCCCACTACTTAGCCCCTCAACATCCTGCTTCTCTATGCCTCAAGCTAGGCTGGAGCTGGCTCAACTTCTTTTTTTACTTTATAAAAATTGTGGTAAAATATATGTAAAATTTGCCATTTTAACCATTTTTAAATATACAGTTCAGTGGCATAAATTACATTCACAATGTTATAAAACTGTCACCATTATCTATTTTCAAAATTTCTCATTACCTCATTAAGCAATAACTTCCCATTCTGTCTTCCCCACAGCCCCTGGTAATCTCTGTTCTACTTTCTATCTCTATGAATTTGCCTATTCTAGATATTTCATGGAAGTAGAATCATACAATAGTTGTCTTTTTGTGTCAGGTTGGTTTCATTTAGCATGTTTTCAAGGTTTATCTATGTTGCAGCATATGTCACAACTTCATTCCTTTTTATGACTGAATAATATTCTACTGTATGGATATATCCTATTTTATTTATCCATTGATATATTAATTCAGCTTCATTTTGACACATATTATGAGAGAGAAGAGAAGCAAGGTTTGGGTACAAGAGCTTCAGTCTACTGATTGAATAACTGAAAGACTGGAGAAGACAAAAACCTTCTAGATGTTACAGCCTTTCCCAGGCCTTATCTGGGATATAAAGAGGATTCCATTCATGACAATAACCCAACTGTCACTGTATTTTTCCCTTACCTGCTTACACAGGACGTAAGTACCTTGTGAAGCACTCCATACTCCCTCCCTCCACCCTACATGCAGTTTGGGGGAATCCCCAGTAACAAGTGGGGGGGATCTCAAACAGCCTCATATTAATGTCTGCCCTACTTTCCAGTGACTCCGGCTGGAACGGCAGTCTTCCACCTAGCATCTGCTGGGTATTACTTTATTGGTTAGTACTGTTTTCTGCTGAAAGGCTGTAGTCCCCAGCTGGCATCCAGTGGATGCTGCCATATCCTTAAGGCACTGCCATCACCCACCAGGAGCTGCTGTTTTTTGCAGTTGCTGAAGCTCTGGACTTCTCCATATTCCAAAGTTGCACATTGTTCTGTTTATGCAATGAATTGTTCCTTTCCCTGTTGAGTTACATTTTGTTAAAGGTCACAGAATAGTGCTGATTATGGCCCAAAATTTTACAGGTGTTAGTGGAACAAATGGGAAATGCCTCTCCACTCCTATGTTGATGGTTTTGTTATAGGTCAAGATCACACAGGATTCCTTCTTCCCTCATGTTTTCTTTCAGAGACTCCTTAATCTCTGTGCAAATTGGCTTCAGCCTGCCCACCTCCATTTCTTAGTTATGCCCAGAAATGTCTAAATTGCAGATTAAGTGCAAATTGGAACTCCTATTACATAAAGATTCTAAGTATAGTGATGGAACTCCAAAATTAACATCTACCTGTAACACAGTACCTTTGGGGAAAACACATTATTAATCAGTACCTGGTGTTTTCCCACAGAGGGAACTTCTTTTGGGAAATCTACTTTCTTAATAAGTTTCAATCTTGAGAAGGTTTTCTTTAAGTTTCACATTCCCGTAAGCTAGATGTCAGGAGGTTTATTTCCTCTAGAACTTAAAAAATCCGATCTGTGATATCTGATTCCTCACTGCCAGAGGGAGGTATTCCTTTTCCTGGTCCCTTCTTTAAGTGTTGGAGTAGAATCTACTGACATGTTTTTCACAAAAGAGCATGCTTTAAGGCCCACATTTGGCCCTCTCCCTTATCCTTCTTAGGTCCAACAACTCTTGATTTCCATCTTTGGCCTCTTAAAGCTCAAATGCTCTTCCTACTTCATGACTTTGATCTGATGGCTGAGAGAACAGCATTACCTGGGGCTCAGCCAAACCTGCATTTACTGCTTAGATACAGTCAAAGACTGTTACCAAACAATGGACAGTGCGTTCTAGATCTCGGCTCTTTGATGACGTTGTCTGTGAGGTTTGATGCCCGAAAGTCAACTGACTAACAGAAATCTCTCCCCAATGGTCAGTCAACATATATATATGTGAAGAGCTAACGTATTATAAACAGATAAGTAGGATGACCACTTTCTAAATAATTGCAGTATAATTTCCTCTATAAAAATAAATGAAGGACTTCCCTGGCGGTCCAGTGGTTGAGACTTTGCCTTCCAGTGCAGGGGGTGTGGGTTCGATCCCTGGTTGGGGAGTAAGATCCCACATGCCTCGCGGCCAAAAAACCAAAATGTAAAACAGAAGCAATATTGTAGCAAATTCAATAAAGACTTTTTTAAAAAATGAGAAACAGCAGATTTGGGGAGAAACTTCTGTAACTTCACAACTACTTAAGCATAACTTCTTCCATGATCTAGAGAGATCATTTTTAACATGAATCTAAAAGTAATAGAATAGCTCTAGAAGAAGATGATACAATTAGAAACATTTGGTTACATATCTAGCCTTCACTAGAAATTATTTTAGATAATCTCATTCGCTTCTTGGGATAGTAGTGTGTATATAATTTGAGGAAGCGTCTCCTTTAGCTGCTTTTCTAGAAATGGTCTGTAGACTATATTCCTGCAGAGATGTTCCTACCTCCTAAAATTTAGATAAAATTGGTCTGAAATTCCATGCCCTATGCAAAGTCCAATGTCCTTTTTAATACTTCTGTGAATTCCTGGGAGATTTATAATTTCATGGACACTTTGACTCTGTTTGCTTGGGCCCCTGTTCCTGCCATCTTTTGGTTGTTCCTTTATCTTTTTCCTGTCTTTGACCTAAGCATGAAGTTCAGCACCTTTCCTTGATTTAAAAAAACAAAACAAAACAAATAAAAACACTCATCCAAAGTCAAGGTGAATGTCAGAGACTTTACTAAAGGTTTAGGAAATTGGAAGAGGCTTACATTTTGAACAATTAAATCACACGTTAGATATCCATCCCTCTCCTAAAATTTTTGTCAGACTACTAAAATGTTTGGCCATGCTCTTTCTCCTCCTCCTCCTTCTCTCTTTTCTTTTCTTTCCCCCTTCCCCAAATTCCCGTATAATTCCCCATATTTTTATCCCCATCTCCTGCTGTTCATGCCCCTTGGATCTTCTATTCCAAATGTTTTCTCAAGATATTTTCATAAACAAAGCCTAGGAGGAATTCTGGTCCAGATGTAAAGATGATCATATTGTCACTGACACATGCTTGTACCATATGGTTATCAGAGCTTTTCTTTCCAGCCAGGCTCTCTCAGCCACCATCCTGACTTAAAATTGAGCTCTTTTGTTCCAGAGATGATGGCTAGCGTGCCAGCTGTGATGTTTCTTATGGCTAGTGCTGACAGAAAATTAGAAAAGACAGCACTGAGTACTGGACTAAATACAGAAAATGGGGTGAGGAGTGGGGTGGGGTGTGCAGATACACTAGCATGAGATATTTTGCTATCAAATAGCATTTATTGAACATCTATTCTATAAGGCTCTTTAGTAGAAGCATACAGGGGGGGAAATCTTGTACATGATCCTATGGTTATATCAGGGATTAAAACTCCTGGACTATTAACAAAATCTAATTTGTCCTTGCCTAGGCTGAATGGAGAGAAGAAGTAAAAAAACACTTTGAGAAGATCAAAAGTGAAGGCACTTGTATCCACCGATTAGATGAAGAACTGATTCGAAGGCGCAGAGAAGAGCTCAGGTCAGCTGATGTCTCCTACTTCACCTCTTCTCATTCCCAGGTCTTCAGATATTAGCAGGAACCCTTGTTGTGAATCATTTCATTTTCTACACACCTTGCACTTCTGCTGGTTATTGTTACTCTCTTTAAAAGTTGGTCCTCCTTTATATCACTTTTTTATCGTCTCCCCCCACCTCTGTTATCCTCCTTTATTATATCTCTGCAACAAAGATTCCTGGAGCAATGCTATTTGTTTATTCAGCCGCTGTCCTAGGTAACATGAAAGGTCAGAAGTTTATAAGATGTAGTACCAGGCCTCAAGATGCTTATAATCTATCAAGGGATAGAACATATGTTCTCAGATAACCACTAGATTAGACAGGATCTGTAGTGTGGATAAGTATAAATGAGTGATGAGTGATCGTGCTTTAACTGCATATTTCCCTTAACATATATTATACTGTATTCTTATTAAGATATTGCCAATACTGCATAGACAAAGGCTGTAAATTATACATAAATTGCATTCAGTTTTATCTGTAGCCCTCCTGGCTATCCTGTATGGCTGGATATGACCCTTAACAATCAACTAAGTGGAAAACTTGGATTTCCCATCTCCCACTCACTCTTGTCTGAGTCTTTGCATCGGACAAGGGAGTCTTAAATTTAGAGGGCCTCTGGGCAAATGCTTTTGAGATAAACCATCCTGTTCTTGTTTCTTTAGAGCTGACCTTAGTTCTCCCTCACATTCATCAGCTTCACTGCTTCTGTGTTTTCTTTGATAGGCATGCTTTGGATATTCGTGAGCACTATGAGAGAAAACTTGAGCGGGCTAATAATTTATACATGGAACTGAGTGCCATCATGCTGCAGCTAGAAATGCGGGAGAAGGAGCTAATCAAGTATGTATCCAGACCACTGTGTCCTGACTGATGTGGGTCTATCAGTTGGCTGAAATGTACTACTCTTTCAGGTTGCTGCTACTCAGAACCGGCAGCTATTTTATTCGTCCGCCCAACGTTCCTTAGGGCATGGGCCGGGCACAGGTCCCCGCCCCGGTGAGGCTTACAGTTGAGCGGAGTTGCCACAGAGCTGGTTCTCGGGGGCTGTGCGCTTGACAAGCCTCTGCAACTTCAACCTGCCGAATGGCTCAGGAAAGGGGTCCTCATTTCAAGAAGAGCTTGGTGTGGATGCGTGGGAGCTTACTGCCCCCTGGGGAAGTAAGGCAGCTGCTGCAAGCGGTTCAGGGTATTCCTGAGAACGGCGAGAAGCCCTGGGGTCCTGACTAAAATAGCAGCTGCTGAGAATAAGTAGGACTTCAGCCACTGCTCTGTGTCTCATGAGGCATGTTGGGGACGGGAAGGTTGGCCTCCAAGTCCGTCTGCGACCTGAAGAAAAAAATGAAGTCAGGTTAGTTTGAGTTATTTTTTTTTTTTTTTCCTTTTTAACCTGAAGAGCCGCCTTGCTATTCTTCAGATAGCCTGTATCTGTTAAGTGTGGCCAGAATCTGTGGGTGGAGTTAACCTGTGAAAACATTCTGCCCATCTTTTCTGTCTGCGGTGACTGAGACGTAGCTTTTGCTTTCATTCTTCAGGCGTGAGCAAGCAGTGGAGAAGAAGTATCCTGGGACCTACAAACGACATCCTGTCCGTCCAATAATCCACCCTAATGCCATGGAGAAACTCATGAAGAGGAAAGGCGTGCCTCACAGACCTGGGATGCAGGCCAAGCGGTGAGCACCTGTACTGACCTGATATTCAGATAAATGGGGAAACATGCCCCTAAAATACATGATCAGATGATGGTGGGTGTGGCCACACGGTGCCACGTCGTCAGCGCACTTGCCTCTAGATATGGCCTAGGGAGGGGGGAGAGAGTGTGTCATGGACTCCAGGAATCTAGTTTTTACTGTCTGAGGCATTGATATTTATTACCTTAGCATGGAATAGTGAAAAGAGAAATGAACTGGGGGCCAAACAGACCTGGATTCAAATCCTGGCTCTGCCTATTAGAAGCTGTGTGATTTGGATCATGTCACTTGACCACTCTCAACCCCATGGGTAAAACGGTGTAACTATAGCACGTGAGATTTCTTTTTCTTTTTTTGACCCCTAGTGCACAGAATTGAGTTCACCATAATTCTTGATTTATGCAACATTGGTCCATGCATGTCCCACTTTTATTTATTCATTTAGTTAGTTCTTTTTAATAATGTAATAAGTGCCTGTAAATCCACCACCAAAAACAAAAGCAGGCACTTTGATAATTACCTGTGTCTAACCATATAGTTCCCCTCATCCCACTCCTGTGTGGAACTTTCGTGAGGTTTAAATAAGACAACGTGTGAAATCACCTAGGAAATCATAGTTACTCAAAAAAAAATGGGTTTTTAAATTTTTGTAAAAGATGCCCTTTCCCCTAATTATAATACATTTTCCTTATATTAGTTTAATTTTAGAATGCTCTTCCAGTCAGTTTTTATTACCAGACTCTGCTAGAGCCTCATTCCTCCCAAGGAATGGAGAGTTGACCCTATCCTAAATTAAAGCAAAAGAAGGAAATATCCCTTAACCTCTTAACCTGGGGTGTAGACCCAGCAGTGAGACTTGAGCTAAATGCAGTAAGAATAAAGACAGTGAGAAAATGCAAACCAAGCGTGTATTTTAAGTCTTTCAGAACAGTGACCATTCCAGCACAGCATGACTAACATAAATCTAAACTACTGAGGGATAACTACATGGATTAATTCCAGTTTTGCTTTTACTTACCGCGCCTGACCATCTTCTGGTCAAGCTCTGAGAAATTGTTTTCAGTTGGCACCTGGCAAAACCCTCCAGGAATCCCAGCACCTCTCTTCTTTTGGTGTACAAACGAGGCACAGACTTCACCTGCTGGCTCCTCCCTGCAGTCTGCCGACAGTTAAAACAAAGAGCACTTTGGGAGAAAATAGTACTGTTTAATTTTTCACAGTGTGAGCTTGTGTTTACTTTTATTTTGCCTGTGAGAAATGCATTTGAAAGAGTTTGACAGCACCAGTAGATGCTTAGTCAATGAGCTGAACTTGTCTGGAAAGGCAACCCGGAGTGGGTATTAGAGCTGCAGAGAGTTATGCTTTCAGTTGATTGCTCCTTGAAGGATTTATGTTTCAGATTACTTGGACAGTCCAGTGATTATAGAGTCAGAAGGCCAATGCCCACTGAGGCGATCAGAGATGAGAAACCATCCATTATCCTTTAGCCTTGGTTTCAGTTTGTGTTTAGTTAGGGACTGAAAAGAGAGTCGGAGTTCAGTGATGGATCCACCAAGCCCATCACGAGTGAGTATAGTCTAATAAGATAATCTAAATACTTCGTAATATGGAGAAGCTTGGAATGGAGGAAGAACTATTTCTTGGTGTCCAAAAACTTGGCTTCAAGTTGTGAGTTTTGCCATTTACTAGCTTTGTGACGGACACAAGCCAGCTAACCTCTCTGATCCCTCAGTGCCCTCATCTGTAAAATGGATATTGTAATGGTAGGAAACTTGTGTTTTATATATTGTAAATTGCTTTGTCAACTGTGAAGTGCTGTCTCAGCGTTATTCTTTGATTTTTGCACTGCCAGGTTCAATAAACGCAGCCTTTACCTGACTTAATGGCACTTTCACCTCAGCTTTCTTTTAGATCCCGCCATAGCCAGTTACTGTGTAAGTATTGATAGATGCCCTAACTGGGCTTTGGAGGGCTTTCTTTCCTCAATAAAAAGCCCCAGGACCTCCTCGATCCAGATGCCTTCTGTGCCACAAGTTGGCCAGCTGACCACAAAGCTGTGAATCTGAGACAGGAAGATGCTGACAGCAGCACAGTACCCTACCCGCCTCATCATAAACCAATTATACCTGGAACTTCTGTGCGAAGACAAGCCTTTAACTGAACTTCTCCTGAAGGAGAAGAAAACCCATCTCCTATTGCCTGATGCCTACTGATTTCCTGTGAGGCTCTTCAACATGCAGTCCTTAGTTCAGCATCGTCTGAGAGCGTGGCTGCTGAATGCAGGCTCTTAGGCCCCATCCCAGACCCATGCAGTCATTTCAACAAGCTCCCAAGTGATTTGTACACACCTTCAAGCTGTATTCTGACTGTCCAACAAGCCAGACTGTCAAGTAGGAGAGACTTCTTGTCTGGATTCTATCAGTAATGAGCTGTGAGACCAGGAGCCACTTGGGCTGGGGTTTGGGTTCTTCATCACATAGGATGAAGGCAGAACTGCATCTGTGGTTTCCTTACAAGGTCTGGGACCCCCTAGGGCCTGAATAGAGGTGTCTCTGAGGCCACTGCAGGGGTAGAGAGGACACGGAGGGGGAGCCCCACGGGGAGGGGCTTCTGCTCTCCCTCCTCTCTTCAGCTGTTCTACTATATCTGGGTTTGGGTTTTTTAAGATACAATTGACATATAACAGTATATTAATTTCAGGTGTACAACAATGATTCAACATATGTGTATATTACAAAATGATCACCACAATAAGTTTGGTTAACATCTATCACCACACATAGTTACAAATTTTTTTTCCTTGTGACGAGAACTTTTAAGATGTACTCTCTTAGCAACTTTCAAATATACAATACAGTATTAGTAACTATAGTTACCATGCTGTACATTACATCCCATGACTTATTTATATCATAATTGGAAGTTTGTACCTTTGACCCCCTTCACCCATATCGCCCACCCCCTATTCCCACCCCCCACCTCTGGCAGCCACCAATCTGTTCTCTTACTGTATCTATTTTATATATTAGGTTTCTCATAATTCATTTGAGTAAAGGATTCTGTTGTTTTTTTTAAAAAAAAAAAAAAAGAGTTTGGGCCCTCCAGCTCGGAAATCTCCAGCTCGTTTGTGTCTGTCTGGTCCAAAAGAAGGGTGGGGCTACTCTTTGGGGGGAAGGAGGTAGCGATACTACCTGGCATCCTAGAGTCTCTGCCCTGAATCAGTTCATCAGTTCAGAAATCATTTATTGGTTGCCTGTGTGCCTTGGTGTTGGTGTGTGTAAGGTTTACCTGCAGGCTCTGGGTTCCTCCTGCACATGATCCACGTGACTAGCCCAGTGGGCTGAGAGAGGCCCTCCTCCCTTTAGGAACACGGTAGAATACCAGGGTCGTTCCACATGAGCCCTTCTCTTACTGGCTCTCCACAACCTCCTGGGCTCTCTATTAATTCCCCCTCCTCTACTGCCACCCACTTCGGCCCCTTCCTGAAACATTTATTGAGTACCTACTATGAGCAAGACTCCTTGCTAGTATCCTCCACATGCAAAGGTGGATATGACTTAGTAGCGGCCCTCAAGGGGACCGTGTCTAGACGAAACTCCCTGAATTTAGCCTCTTGTCTAATTAACTGAGGTTTCCTTCTCTGGTCCCAGACCTCTGTTCTTTGTGATCCCTTGTGGGATCCATCATCAGACAGATTTCTGATCGTGAGCAAACACCCATGCCTGTGCCTTGGCATATTGGCACCAAGCTGAGAGCTGATACTATGAGGAAGAGGTCAAGAAGCCTGTAGGGTAAAATTAGAATTTAAAGGAGATTGAGTACTCAGCTAGTGAGGTACAGAATAAAATCCAGAAGGAATAAAGGGAATCCTCTGTAAGTGGAGATTAGGTTGTTTCTAGTTTTCTGCTATTTTAAACAATGCTGTAACATAACATCTTCCAACATACATCTTTGTGCACATCCGTTATCTCCACTGGATAAATCCCTGTGTATGTAACTGCTGATTCAAAGATTATGTGTATTTTAAGGTCTGGGATACATTTCCCCAAACTTGAATGTGTCTTCATGTGTTTAAAACCAAACCTGTTCTTTTCTCCCAGGCCAGA